>NW_010425896.1:19951-23986 GCF_000710305.1 Buceros rhinoceros silvestris | reverse complement strand
ATATTTATTGTGGGGGGGTGGGTGAGGGGGTGGAAACCAGCTAAAATATTGAGATTTAAGGGAAAAAAATAATCATGGGTTTATGTTCACAGGCTCCTGTGAATATTTTCAGCATATTTCACCATATCATTGCACGGTGGGCTCTGTTCACGCTGCCAGAATGGATGTTCCATCATTTCTATAGTGGGCCTGTGTGACATTCATTAAGTGCAGCTACAAAGGGAGAGGGTTAAACAGCGCGGCCTCTTTTCTCTGATTTGGTCATACATCAGCAAGCGCTCCAGGTTAAATGCCCAGAATACCGCAGCAGATGGATAGGGAGAAGGAGAGCGGCAGATACTTCACCCCACACTACTTAACCCAGGGAAATGAGTCTCGGAGTCGGTGTCATGGTAAAATATGGAAGCTCACTCAGATAATGTGCAGTTGAAAATTTTTTTCCCAAGCCTTTACAACTGGCTGCACGTTAAGATACCACATACCCCCTTCTGTGAACTGCCAGGGCACTCTGGCAGTAGCAGCTATTTTTTGCGTGTAATTTATCTTTATTGACTATCAAATAAGAATTTTAACCCATAGTGCAATCAGTGATACAAGCCCAAAACATTTCTTCCTCGCCTCTAATTTCACCCCAAGAGAAACTGTGCACTGGGAAGTTTATTTTTCCTCACCCAAAAGGCTTTATGAGGTGGAGCGGACACTTAGTACTTTAAAGATACCACCATGATGTGCTGCACCCATGTCCGAAGGACAGGTTACGCACCTCTGTCAGGTACTTCAGGTTATTCCATTCCGGTTTCAGGCACTTTAGATTATTCTATCCCCCACAAGAAAAAAATAAAAACCCAAATCCAACTAATCACCACAAAGGAAGACCCAGTTAATACATGTAAGTGTTTGGCACACGTGCTTACATGCACACACAATCGTAAAGCTCCGCCAACAATTTACATTCTGACATGGAGAAATAACTATTGCGCTGTAACCACAGCCTTCCTTTTCCTTTAATAATCATAATGGAAAACCCAGAGCCCGGCAACATCTATTGTGTTTTTTTTAATATCTCAGAAATAATTGCTAATCAAAGCTTCACGCGGTGGGGCCAGTAGGAAGTGGATACACGTCCTCAACACAAAATTTTCATGTGAGCTGAAGGAGTGGGAAGATGCAGGGACACCTAATTTCCACCTTGCGATCCAACTCCATCTGATGAAAAAGATTGCCCAGCAGTCAAAAATCAAAGTCACGCTGTCCTGGGGAGAGCCGGAACGGTGACAGGTCCGAGCATGCCGGGAGAGCAGGCATGCAAGCAAGTGAAAATTTGGTCTCCACTAGGTGTGGAAAGTCAATGTTGTTTGTTTTTAAAGTTATTTTAGCAAACATGTAGTTTTTGTTCTCTTATCGCGACCAATTCAATACACAGGGGTTCTATTGTCTTATTAACCTTACCAAGTCTTTGCCATTATATTTTTAAAAAAATTATTATGGTTCATTAGCACCAAGCCCATCACGTGACATTCAGTCAGTTTTCCTGACTCTGTGGTGGTTACAGCAGCTCGACTTGTTCCAACGAAAGAAATTTACACAGAAAGATAATAGTTTAGTGGCAACTCCTTTTCCCTATGATATTTAACATCTAAAAGACTTTCTAAAGCTGAGTAATGCAACACACACATAATTAACAGCTTGCCCTGCTAATTAGGTAACTCCTTGCTAATGAGGTAGCAATCAGCTGAGCAGCAGTCAGGGAACACAAGGTCTGCCCAGGCAGTTTGCTACCCCTGTCACAACAACTAGTAACACTTCTCCTTGCCAACCAGCTTTCTCTCCCCTGAAGAAGACACAGCTCGGGAAGTGCTGAACACCACGTTAACAGAGAAAGGCTCTCACATTCCCTGCCCTACACCCTGCTCAGCAGCATCCCAGGAGCACTGGGCAGTGTTCTCAGTCACTTCTCAGCCCCAGGGTAGTTCCAGCTCCAAAGACGCCTTGTAGACCAATACAGATCTCACTCGCACCCCTGGCTTTTGTAACAGATTTACAACATTCAGGCACAGGCACTTTGTAACCCAGCCCTTTGCTCTTCCTGCAAGGGCATCTCAGCCAGATTTTCTACCAAGGGGAAGATTTAAGCCCTACATTCATCATCACACCCTTGCTGGACAACGCACAGGACTGACAAACCAGCATAATGGGAAAAGTGACACATCTGGTTGTTCCCTTGTTGGGGTTCAGTCTTAAAGCTGCTGATTCATCTCCCCAGTGCATGGAAGGGGCATGGAGCCTCTCACAGAGGCAAGCAAGTTGCCCATCAACCCTCTCCCACCTCCATTCAGTCCTGGGGATTATTACTGGTTAATTATACCACAGCATCACACGAGCTCCAATAAAAAGAGGCACTCCAGGGAAAAAAGAAACTTGGCTGTCTCCCCCAGAGATGCCAATATAAAGACCAGAAAAGAAGGCTCCAAAGATCAAGATTTTCCATGCTCTCGACCAAGCGACTCTGCACCTTCCAGAAGATTTCTCCACTTCTCACACCCAGTCTCCCTATCACAACAATTTTAACCTTCCTCCTGACCAGCCCGATGTCATGTTCGAGTGAACCATTAATACATTGATCACGAAGTGCAGCTGCTCTGCTTAGAAGAGCTGTTTCAGAGAACAGGAACAATTCTCATCAGTGCTTAAAAGCATCTTACACTCAGAAGAGCTGATCTCAAGTCAATATTCAGCCTCTCGGAAATAATTGTGAATAAAGAGACATTCAATGGTGACAGTTGTTTCTTAGTGAAACAGATTTGGAAAATTCAGATAAACTTCACTTAAGGCTGCTCTTAAAGAAACAAAACAGATATATGCAAGCCGGAACAGTAAGGGTGCAAGGGAAGAGCCGCTGAAGGCAACCACTCCAGCCACAAGAGCGAGCAAGGCTCCTTGCTGCCACTGACAGCTGCGGCTTTAACAAGCTTTGTAGCATTTAACTCTCATACATGTATTTTTCTGCCAAGGATGTAAATGTCATATTGCTGTTTAAGCTGGAGATAACTCCAGGACTGAAGTGATCTTAAAAACACCACACTTTGAGATAGACATGCTGGCACGAGTCCTCTTTGTGAAAGGTGCTGCGAACAATAAAACAGAAGTGAGCAAGGGCTGGAGCTGGACCTTTTGTGCCTTCTACTGCCAATACCATGTTTGTGTCAAGGTAACTTATTTCCATGGAGTACCCAATACAGAATCAATAAAATCAGCCTTCGGTGGGGTTGAACTTTGCATTGTGTAACGACAATAGCTCAAATTGAATTTTAATTCTTTTAATTATAATGGTGCTCAGAGGCCACAACACAGGAGGATTTTGTTCATCAAGGAAAAGGAAGCCACAACAGCAGCTGGCAAAAGATGTCAACATTAGATATTTGCACAAGAGGAATTCTGGGCTTCAGCCTTGACAGAGAAGCCCAAACCCAACTGTCTCTCAGATAAAGCCAAGCCTGCACTTCCTTTTCCAGCAGCTCTTTATGACTAATAGCTGTTTTCGATACAGAAAAAGTATAAACCCTTCAACTCCATTTACACCATGCTTAAAAAAAAGTGAGGGAAGGAAAGGCAAGGTTAGGGGATTAAGCTTTGCAGATGCTTCACAGAGCCTGGGTAAAGCTCTGGAAAGACCATCTCAACCTTTGATCCCTTTGGGGAAAGAAGCAGTGATTTGAGCAGGCGGTTTGGGAACACATGCTGGGAACATCTGTGCCAGCAGACCCTAATCGAGGCAGACCCACAGCGCTGGAGCAATTTGTGTTCCGGGATTCAGACAAGAATATGAAATTCCTGATGGGATAACTAGCTACCTGTAGGGGCATGGATGAGTTTCCCGGATAGATTGCGAATGAGTGACAGTTTAATCCACCTTTTTCCATGTCTGTTTTTTAGGGTTTTTTTTCTTCTTTAAGTCTCAGAGTATTTAAAGAGACAGGTGTTCAGAGCATTCCCCAGAAGTCTGCTAGCTTCAGCAGGCACTGGACTGGATTCTCT
>NW_010425896.1:0-19860 GCF_000710305.1 Buceros rhinoceros silvestris | reverse complement strand
CAGCAGGAACAGGACTGGTTTCTCTGTAGTTCCATCTCCCTCCATTCCCAATCTGAAGAGTCAAAAAAAAGGTCTTCGAAAGTTTCACGCATTTTGCATCCAAGGAAGATAGATGCAGTGAACCCTGTAATTTAGTCAGCACATAATCCAATCTAGAAATTCAAGGCAGGGAAGCCTCCACACACTCCTCCCCTTGCACTTCCTGAAGCTCCCCAAAATCTGGTAACTGAAGCAAGACTGAAAACCAGTTTGCCATTCCTCGTCCCTGGTGCTGTAACCTCTGGCACCATTCAAAGCTCACAAAATCCCAGATTACAAGACCCAGCAAGGCCTGAGCAACACTCTCAGCCTTTTACAGTGGCATGAATTATAAGCAAAACCAAAGTAAACGGGGAAAGCAACTAACCCATGCACTGACCAGCTGTTTCAAGCATGGCTCATCTTGACTAGTTCAAACTGTCTGACCCTAATGGAAGAGCTTCACCTGCCCCAGCCCAGATTTTTTCTTATTTCAGCACACCTGGTCAAAGGGCCAGGAGGAGCAAAGCCTGTGCTCCAGCCTCTAGGATGGGGATCTGCAGCTCGCTTCCGCATTTGACAGTCACAAGAACTAGAGTGTCTTTTCCTCTGTCTTTGCCCCTTTAGTTGAGCATTTTCTGAAAGTCTCACTGAGAACCTTTCTCTCTTGCCTTGAATCCACTTAAAATTGTCTAGATGAGCCAACAGTGCAAAACTCACCTTCCCCAAGACAGGCGTAAGTAACAGTCAGACCCACAAGCACAAAGCAGCTCGTGGGGGCTGGGGCACAGCAGTGTCATGAGGAAGCCTGATGGAAGACAAAGCAGGAGCAGCTCCTCCAGGTTCACCACGAGTCATGGTCCGGACTGCTCTGACAGTGCAAACCCAGACTTGGACAAGAAAGTGAACTCAGAGCGTCAGTAACTCATCTGAAGCCCCATGGATGGGCCCCACCAAGCTCTCACTGCTCTTCCATTGGGCCACAGAATGATTTAATAAATAACTTGAGACAAGAGCCCCAATAACAAAACATGTTATACCTTTGCACACACAAATGGTCCAACACAAGGTCAGAAGCAGGAAAGCAGAGAATGGTGATTAAAAAAACCAAAAACCAGCCCCACAGATGACCACAACATCTTGGTTTTCTTAGGTCTGTCCTTATTCTCCAGAGGACAGGGAAGTCCAGCTGTTCCTATAGCACAGACCTAAGACGGGTCTTTGGCACGAGGATAAATTTTGCCCTGAATTAACAAGAGCAATAGTAACTGGAGTCTTTGAGAGGCACTGTCAATATTTGCTCCGCTTGTCATTGACAGAAAGCACAAAGCCTGCAGCCTGAGCTTCAGCGCGTTTCAAACAACCGCATCGCAAAGCGCGGAAGCGGGCTCTGCTCAGGGTGCTAACGCAGTCGGCACCCGTGAGAGCCCTGCCCGGGCTGGAACCTGATGGGTGGGGGAGGGGAGGGAAGGGAAGAAAATCCCACTGCTATCATGGAAAGTGTCATGACTAAAGTGACACCAGGTAGCAGAAGCATCTATTCCGTGTTAGAAGCAAATGCTTCATAAGGACAGGTATTCCCCAGAGAGCATCTCTCTGCTCTGAGAAACATTTAGCATCTTGCCAGTTACAGCATGACATGAACCTTCATAAATTAACCTAAACTCTTGTAGATTATTTTTTTACTTCCTCTCAGTCCTGCCTGAGACATTGGCACTGACTGATGAGGAGTTCTCAGGACCCGTGCTTCGGAACCAGCCTTAACACGCTGATGATACTACCTGTGAGCTATGTTTAGCCAAGTACACCACTGGACTGAGTCTTTCCCCTGTTACTTTCTTTCCCGGTTGAACACTGGGCACAGTCAGTGCTATTTCCTCAGTGCTACTGAATTTCTCTCCTCATCCCCCTTCAGCAGGGATTAACTCCGTCAAAAACTCTTCTGGCAGGATATAATACCATAGGCATGACTTAAGGTTGCCAAGTTCACGAGCAGGTGGCAGCCTACTTCTCTTGCAGGGAAATTACTTCTCTGATTTACTAAATTCACACAGCAAACTGAACAATGGCCATGTTAGAAGTCCGGTATGGGTCACCACTTCAATTGCTCTCCTCAGTCACGGAGCCACACACGTATCTTTGCTTTAGGGTGGGGAAAAAAAGAACCAGGCAACTCATCACCCTGCCACCAAGACAATAATTTGAAAAGAGAACAAGCACAAGAGCTAACAAGAAGCAGCTTAATCATCTGTTATTCTCCAGCCTGGTGGTGGTGGCCTTTCTGCACACATTAGTGAGGCACCATGGAAGGGCTCTGGAGTACGCAGCACTAGGTGCCTGCATCTTCACATACGTGCTTTCTCACTTGCCTGTCGGTTAGTTTCTCTCCCACCTACAAACTGACATCTACGTAACTTTATTGCTCTCAAGACAACCTGCCTGGCTCTAGAGAGCCTTCAGGTTCCTTTGGTTCCTACAGTTAGTGTTAATAAAACCTGGAGCCTTTCTAGAAAAAACACACAGCCTCAGGACAGCTGGTCTGGAGCCCCTGTAGGGACCAAGCTCCAGCTGTGTTAGGCGCTCGAGCACAGGAGGAGAGCCTGTCACAGACAGCTCGAGGTGTGCCAGCAGCTCTGTGACGCAGCCATGTCACTGCGGTGCCCACGGACCGCCTGGGCTGCCCTGGGGGTACCTGCAGCAGTCAGGGACACGCTCCAGCTGCAGACCCCCTGATTTCCACCACGCATCCCCTCACACTGACACCCACGGCAAAGCCAAACAAGCACAGGCTCCTCTGCTGTTACTGCTTTTAACGCACCGCCTGCTGCAGGAAGGCATCCCAGCAGGCAGGGATCGGCAGTCTGGGGACCATCCGTCCACAGAAACACCACTTGAGCCCCAGATGAGAGGTCCCATTTTGTTAGCACACTCCAGCTGCATCTAATTCAAACAGCAATGAGCTTGCTGTCTGCTTTCTTACACTACTTCTTCCTGAATCCTTCTGCTCCACTCTACATCAACAGAAAAAAAAAAATCATTTCTTTCCTCCAGAGCTAATTCCCATACACTGCAATGAGAGAAATGCAATGTTCTGAGCAATAAAAGCTGGAAAGCGGAATTATTTTCTGCACCATTCAGATGGAAATGAAGCCTAGCCTCAACTCTGCCACCCACCTGGAGCCATGGTACGATCCTATAGCTCTCTGGATCAATACTGCATCATAGCTACAAAACTAGAAAGGGGGAAAGAAGAGGCACAAAACCAAGGAGTGTAAATTTTAACAGAATCAGTTCTGTAAGGGTTCCCCCCTCACTGCCATTTTTGGAAAAAAGTACAGCAGCCATCTGGGGGGCAGAGGAGTGCAGACAGAGCATTTTGCTGCCTTTAAAGACAGCTGGTGTTCATCCTGAAGGCCATTATCCCCTGCCCCAAATAAACAAACAAGATTATGTTGCATGTTTTCTGTTTGACTATGCGTGGAGAGAACAAGAGAGAGTGAAACACCCTGTGTTATTTCTTAATGATTCACTAAATTGCTGCATCTCCAGGGGAGGAGTGGTTTGAACCACCTCCCTGGTGGCTGCCCACCCAGGCATTATGTTCCAGGCTACCACAGGAGTTCCTGCCCACACCGTATAAAGATGAAGAACAACAGGGCTTTGCATTTGCTCGTAATTCAAGGCTGCCCTACACCACAGCGTGCAGCCAAACACGACAGCAGCAGGGAGAGCTGATGCTCAAGACTGTCTTCCCTGATTCCCTGGCTCTCCAGGGATGTCTCACTTGTGTCTGAGGGACAGTGATTTCACGGACTCCAAAGCACTGCTCAGAAACCACCTGAGTGATAAAGGGGAATAAAATTGTATTCAATATTTATTCTGAACTCTGAGGCTTCCCACCTGGGAAGGTCACTTTGTTCCTCTTCTCCAGAGGAGACTCTGACCCCTACCCAAGAGGTGGCCCAGAGACAGAGACCACTCTGCTGCAGAGCACTGCTACATCCACACCTCCAGGCATGTCTCCAGAGATCAGAAGAGAACCAAGCCATCAGAGCTCTACAAGCCTTCCAGGAGCTTTCCACCAAGCAGAAGTACAAGCCAAAAGCAGCTGAACAGCAAGCCTGCTACACACGCCAGGATCGCTACTACAACCTCACCCACCACCTCCCAGCCCCAGAGAAGAGAGCAGGAACATCCTACCTTCTCCACGAGATGAACCACGTGCCAGAGCCTTGGGACCACAGCAGCAGCTCTACCCACGCTTTCCGAGGCACGCACCAAGCCCCACCAGCCTGGAGCAACTGGCACAGGCACTCCTCACCCTAGTGGAGAAGAGAGGTGGGTCCCCCAGCCCCACCCTTATTTCTGCAGGGTCTTGCTAACCGCCCACAGCTGTGGGCCATGGATGGTGAGTGCCGGCAGGTTTGCTGCGGGGAGCAGCCTGGTCTCCCTGCCCGCCCGCGCAGCACCTGCTGCCCTCATCGCCCACCAGCTGCTCGTTAAAGGCCCGACTTCAGGGCTTGGAATGGTGCATCAAAGGGTCACTGTTGGCTATTGGCCACCCAGACATTGTCACCTATCTCACCTCTGAGAGTGGCTGTGCTGGTATTTATCACCTTCCAAAGCACTGAGGTCCCCTACTGGAGTGCAAGTCTTCAGCGCACGGTGGCTTCCCTCTTTTTTTTTTTTTTTTTTTTTTTTTTTTTTTTTTGTGTTTAATCAGAAGTTTTGCAGGATCTGATCCTCTCCTTGTGCCCTCAGCTCTTGAAGTCCAGTGAATTCAGTGGCCTTTTGCCTTAAAAAATAAAAATAAGTCCTTAATCCTCCTACCTGACAGGAAAAGCCAACAGATGATGATCCCTAAGGTCTGCACTGCAGTTCAAAGGAGATTTTTCCAGCTTTCGGTATTTCCTGAGTTATTTCATGACTGCGAATGCCCACAATTAACAAGTGCAACGCAGAGTCCAAATCCTTACCTATGCACCCAGGACAGCTGCCACACATTCCTCCTCTGACCAGCCCTGACCCCGCCGCCAGAGCCACGCAGGCAGACCGCTGTCTGGGACCGGCACACAAGTTCACTCCCCTGGATTGCACTGCAGGTCCCGAATCGAGGGCAATATTTATAACCCCAGGTTTATTAGTGTCCCCAAACACTTCAGCTAATACAGATGAACCTTCTGGTACCAGTTTATCATTTCTCCTTTGTGCCAATATTTAATGCCTTCTTTCATCCACTTCGGTAATGAATCATCTGGTTTTGTATGATTAGGGTTATGAACAGCTCAGTACTTGTATAGTGGAACATCAGGGCAGGGATATAGATGCCCATAGGACAGAGATAAGGATTCATGAAAGAGGAGACTGGGCTGATTTGAGAGAACACATTGAAAAATGCAGTAGAGTAACAGAATGAAAATACCTGATGAATATTCTAAGTGGCCAAATATTAAAAGTGTGTGTGTGTGTGTGTATATATTGACAAAATTAAAGGTGCTGGTTGTAATGTCCAACCAAGCTTTAATTTGCATCTCTGATGGGATTCATCTGAATTTGGGACATAAGTCTGCAAAGTGCTTTGCCTGCTGGCCCAGATCTGGAAAAGCTCTGGAGCACTTTGATTTCAGAGCAAGGGAAGTACAGGATACACTGAGCTTGAACCATTTTTTCCTAAGTTTGTAAAGCCTTTGCAAGGATTTTTTTAATTGATTTTTCCAGCATACGGGATAAGAAAATACGCCATGGTGTTGATGCTGTCAGCTGTTTGATGTAAGTCCCAGACCTCTTCCAGTTTCACTCAGAAATACTGTGACATCTGTCAAAAATTCATGGGCAATAAGGTCTCACCACACAACTGTTTGCAGAAGGACAAAAGAGGAGGTATTGCTATGTCTGCTACACGTACCAGAGGCAGAACCCTGCTTTACCTGTCCATGGTCATTTCTCCAGATACAGTGTCAAGCCTTGGTGACTTTTTAACTGCTGAATTACTGTAATATTTCTCATAAGAAATCCCGGCATCTAGGTTCCGGCCATAAAAACACCTTAGATATATTTGGTACCTAGCGAAAAGCTAAATCTTTATTTATATATTTATTTATCACTACAGCACTCGAAGGAAAGGGTGGCCAGCAGGCTGTGAAATTATTGTTTGCTTCTAAATGTAGTTACTACAGCTGAGGACTTAATACTCGGCTAATGCTTGCGATCCTTATTAACATAAATATTGTACCAGTCAGGCGGGCTGGAAGTCATCGAGGAGATAAGATCTTGTCTGTTCCTGGTGATAGGATCTCAACACTAGTCAATTAAAACTGCTGGAGTATTTCGTAATCATTGTCATATCAAATTACCGCACTGATGCGTCCGTTAAGGAGGAAAAGTTATTACATTACTGCGTGGGGCGAAAGAAGGGCTAAAAGAACACTGCAGCACTGGTAGTTTATGGAGACATAAAAATTACCACGGACAGTGTTATCATTATTCCGAGGACCACTATAAAGGTATAATAACTCTGTTTACACTTGTCCATCCTATTTTTCTTATAGGAAGTTATATATGAAATGATTCTACAGGACTGTTCAGGGGACTAAGATATAGACCCTGGGAGATTGTTTTTCCCTCCTCTTCCTGATGGCCCTTCACACTGTTCTGTGCAGCGCCTGGCTTTGGGTCGTCAATATAACATATTCCTATAAGCCTGTCAGTAGGATTGGTGGGGTAATTTGCAGAGGTTTTGTGGATCTGCAAATTGAGAATCAGCCCTTGGAGGATTAAGGTTTCAAATTTAATTTTACGCTAATTCTAGGCATTTTTTTGAAAAACGACAAGCTTGGCTTTACTACCTCATATACAACATTATTTACTCCTCCTTGGGCTCTTTTTATTGTTTTGGGAGGATACCGAACTAATGGAACGCTGCCCTAGCTGCTTCGCTGCATCGAGCGGTGCCGTTGGCACGCGGCGTGTCTGACAATTAAGCGCGATGCTGCAGAGCTCATCTGCGCGTAAGCCAGTGCCAAGGCCTGACCCGGCTCCTCTCGCTGGGGAACGTCGGGAGCAGGTAACAGCGCATCCTGCGGGTCCCCTCCAAAAAAAGATCTGCCATTCCTCTCAGTCGCTTCCTTTTTACCACTCCTGGACTGTATTCTTATGCCATCAGTATTAGTAGTTTGTGTTTTAAACTGGAAATATCTGGAAAACATGAGTAACACCGGGGTGCCACCATGAGAAACACCACGCAAACACGGCGTCAGAGGAAGTTCGTGGCCCCAAAATCTCCAGTCTGAAATCTCAAGAGTGTCAAGTGCCAAGACCATACACAACACACACAGCCTGACCGGCTGAAATAAATTGTGGATTGTTGTGGTTTTTAAGAGGGGAGGGAAACGTTGAAAAAAATCGGAGAACACTTGTAGAAATGAGTAAGGTTTCACCTACTGATAAAGGTAGTTATGCTCCAGTAATGAGGAGAAAGGGAACTTGCTATCAAGAATTAATGAGATCACAAAGAACAGGCAGGGTAAGTGAACGTTTTTAAAATGACGCTGCTGAACACCAGGAATAATAGAGTGAGAAAAAATGGAGTAGATCCCTGTGGTAAAAACTATTAGAGGCGGCGAATTATAAAACTATTAACCAGAATGTAACTCCCAATTAAAAGATGATTTAACACTGGAATCTGATGGATGAATTTTGATTAAATGGAGAACTATTAGGAGCCCTGGGAAATGGACTTCTCCTGCCAGTTCTAAAAGTTAAAAGGCAGTTTGATATAAAAATTTATAAATTAAGGTTAATTACTTTAAATAACATGGCTGGAAGCAATAAAAAGAAATTTATAATATTCTCTGGAGTTTTAGGAAAATAATATAGATATCCGCACCTCTCAATGGAAAATCGAATTAGCATCCCCAAGTACAGGTTGACAAAGACAAAGGCAAAACAAACTGGCTGACAAAGGGGCTGCACGGGAAGCTGTACAGCTCATAGCCCTTGATCTGCCAGAAAACTCCTTGTCCGGTGCCACAGGGACTCTCTTGTCAGGGTTTTTGTGCAAAGGAGCGGAGGTGCTTCACTTCAGCCTTTGCAACCCACTGTGAGCACACTGCAAACCAAATGATGGATGCTGAAGCTGTCCGAAGAGGCAGAGTGATCCTCCTGCCCTCGAAGAAAGGTTTGGCTCTTCACACAGGTAGGCAAAAATTGCGATCAGGTAACCAAACCTGTGAGAGCAACGGGAGGGGAGCCAGTAGCCCAAAGCAAGGTCAAACAGTCCTGCTCTGAAGGGCACATCACTGTGACGTTAAACCTTGAAACGTTGTAAGAAATGATTCAGCCTAGGTGAGGAACGGGCTTGTCCGGAGAGGTGGTGTGGGTTGTTCATAAACACGGAGCCGGAGGGCGAGCAGTGCCCAGCTCCCAGGGACCACGGGGACTGCTCCAGCCAGAGGCTCCCGAACGTCCTGCGGGGCAGCTCAGCTGGAGGCGAGTCACACTTCAGCAGCTCGTGTGAAATACACTGAAATCTAGAGAAAGAGAAGAAGAGTGTTTGGGTGGTAAGGCACTTAGTTCAGGGGCCCAGGGGGACTGCTCCAGCCAGAGGCTCCCGAACGTCCTGCGGGGCAGCTCAGCTGGAGGCGAGTCACACTTCAGCAGCTCGTGTGAAATACACTGAAATCTAGAGAAAGAGAAGAAGAGTGTTTGGGTGGTAAGGCACTTAGTTCAGCCTGGATCTCCTCTATCCTTTCAAGCGGATCCCATGGAGGAGGTGGGGATTGAGGAAGAAAAGCATGTGCCTGTGTCACTCCACGTTAACTGCCTGGACTGGATCGCTCCCGGAGGAAAGACAGCAGAAGGCGGCAGAAGAGGAGAAGGCTTCTCCTGTGACAGCCCCCTGGGGCTTCTTACAGCCATTGCCAAAGAGGGTCACAGGAGGCAGAAAGCCTGGAAGGCTTCCACAGATCCCAAAGGATTCCTGGGAAGCTGGAATCCGTACACGAAGACATTCCCCACTAACAGAAATCTCTGCTCACCCTCTGCTCCACTCTGCCCCAGCTGGTGGAGCACCCTCCTCTGAGCTCTGTGGACAGGACAACAGAGCACTTGCCACACAACCACCACAGCTCAGGTCACACCAGCTTCTCCAGGTCCTCCGTGCCAGGATGCCCAGGAAGGCTTCCCGCTCCACGCACCCCAGCCCCATGAAGACTCCCACAGCAAGCATGGAGTGTGCTTCGCACTGGCTCCAGCTCCTGTTCTACTGCGTTCCAAACCCAAACGAAGGGGCTGGGGTCAGTCTCTGCAGGCTGACCTTGAGAGTCTGAACCAGACCCCAGGCGTTTTCTGTCCTTCCCCTCCATGAACACCCGGCCCTGAGGAAGGCCAAGGTGGAGGCAGCAATTGTGCATCCCATGACCTGCTGCTCACCCAGGTGACTGTTCCTTCCCGTTCCCTTTGAGCGACTGTGGGGCTCTGTGCCCACCAAGTTCTCCCTTCCCCAGCTCCCGCTCCGCTGCCCAGTCACCTACGCACACCTACATCTGCCCGTTCACGTACAAACACCCTGTTTCAGCCTCCTCCTGTCACCCTCCTCCCTCAGCATCCCCCCAGGGACGACTCACTCAGACCTAAACCCGGGATAACCCCTCCGACGCGCAGGGTAACTCATCCCGCTCTCAAAGCTACCACTGTTCCACACCATGATCACAAAACCTCACCGCGGAGTGAGCAATTTTTTCTAGTTTTCGGTCGCTTTGAGCGTTGACCCTTGAAATTTCCAGCTCCTCCTTTACCCCCTTCCCACACGCACTGCTCCAGTCACCCCGTGCCCGCCGTCCTTTGTCTCCCAGGCTCCCTGCCCCAGCCCGGTGAGCGCAGCGCTGCTCCTTTAAGGCTCGGTGCCGGTAAGTGATTACTCTTGGCTCTCACTTTTTCTATATCAGACATGTCATGGTGAAGAATCTTCAACCTTGACTCTTACAGCTGCCCTAATTATAGGACATATTTTTGGTGCTGTGTCTTTATTCCTTTCCGTGCTGGGACTCTGACCCCGGTGCTTCCTCCGTCGCGCTTGTGTTAACAAGGTTGTCCGTTCTACAGTTTCCTCACTCTGATTTGTAACGCGAAATTACCATATCTGGCTTTCGCTCACTGACAACCGTCACTTTAAATAGGCCTTTTAGAGTTAATACGATGTCCATTCTAAAGTGGAGTATTACTTTTCAGTGATGTTAAATGAGCAATTTAAGGAGCTATAGGCTTTTCTTATAAGAAAAATTAAATTTTATCTGCCACTTAATTTATGAATAGGGCTAACCCTAAACAAATCTGTCATAAGCTGATGCCATCCCTAAAAAAAATAATAATACAAGAATCACTCTAGTTAATGGTGGTAAAATACAGAAGAAATATACGAATTATTCATAAAAACACGTCTAGCTCACACTTTTTAGAGCCTCAGGTACATGCAGGAGCAGGAATATACTCCCGTTTAGGTCTCGTCCACTGAGCCCAGTGGATCCGTGGCCAATAGGGACAATATCACCGACTGGGAAATGTTTGATCAGCACTACCTGTGGTGCCTCAGTAAGTAAACAGGTCTTTACTTGCTAGTTCACACTGCCTCAGGGAAGGATATTCAGACCCCCGCATATTTTTGCTCGGATGGATGGATTCAGCTACCGCTGGTAAGGGCTTTGTCCCATTCCTTCACCTCCACAGACAATCGGTGAGGGGTGTGTGCAGCTTTCCTCCGAAAGGAAGGGGATAACGATTCTCCGATGAAGGCAGGGGAGCAGAAGCTGGGAGATCTGGCCTGTGTCCGCGGTTTATCACTCGCGCTCTGCCACGCCACGCTCTCTGACCAGGGTTTTCAGAGCAACGCATGGGTGCCTGATCTCTTCTGAAATCCTCAGCTTCCATCCCTCCACCTTCCACCTGTTGTCGCCTAAGCGAGGCCAGTGCTCTCCCCTCTGCTCACTGGGTTGTGAGACCGAGTTCCCCCCTGTTTGGCAAAGAACTGGAGAACAAACCTCCCTCCTTGCAGAAAGCCCCCATCTCCAGGCAGCTCCAGCAGCTCCAGCCTGCCGGAGATTTCAGCGCTCGTGTGGGATCAACACGCTGGGTCTGATGTTTTTCCCCGGGCTTCTGAAAGGTCAGGGCGGCAGTATATTGAATCTCTAAACATACCGATCACACGGCGCGGCTCGCTCACCAGAATCCATTAATATCCAAGATACTGGAAGAGAAAGGGGAAAAAACCTTCCTCCATGAACTTAAATCAATTAGCGGGGACTAAAAAATGTAGATTCTTGTGGAAGAATAAAAAATGGAAAACACCAGGCCTCATTATCCTGTCCCTGAAGTGCCAGAGGGTAAAATTATCTTTCACGATGATGTTCTGCATTGATTAGTCAAACATGTAGGAAATCATATTAAAGATTTGACACCTGACGTGGGATCAGAAGAGCTGTGTGCTACAACGGCACATGCAAATGTTGTGGGGAAGCCGTATGTGTTTTGGCCAAAGGGAAAGACGACAAGAGAGTGGAAATACGATGGGAAAAAAACCTTGGAAAATTCCCTATGGAAAAATCTTGTAGGTTTTAATGTTCAGGTCAAGGGGAAAAAAAAAAGTCTGTTTCCACGGAAGGTACTTCAGGAAGCTATATCGTAATTTCCAGATCATTCCTTCTTTTCACCATATTCTGCCTCCACGCTGTTTCTCCCCAACACAAAGGCACACACTCGATGTACAGCCCACCCACCCACGGAAGGTCCGCGCTGCCTGCAGCCAGCTTCTCACCCAGGCACTCGGTTCTTCCAAAAAGGACTCTCCTTTTCTTCTCCGGCTTTACCTCCATCTCACTCGTGGTACTCACACCCAGCAATGACCATCACAGTCCCCGGGCAGCTCTCCGGGCAGATGTGGGGCAAGCAGCAGAGCAGGTTTCAAGATCCCTTACAACCCCACGCAGCTGTATCCAGACTGGAGCATTTGAACTCCAAACTAAGCAACTGAGCTCACATCACAATTGCTATTGACAGTGCAACTAAATAAAAGAGCTACTTTTCTAATCCCTGAGGCCAATACAAGAAACAGTGGTGAAGAAATGGATATTTTTCACCCACTTGTCTGCAGTGATCACCTTTGAATTTGAACGTAAAGCTCTAAAGCCCCATGTAGTGTCACCAAAAATCCCGGAGTGGACTGTCAGATGGTAATAAACCACTGGGAAATGACTTTATGGGTAGAATCATAAATTAATTTTGGACCAAGAGTTTAATGGAAAATTACTGATTTCTGGGGGGAAAGAAATTTCTCATTTCTCCCCTTCCTCTTTTTTTTTCCTCTCAGTCCTGACCACACCACCTATCACATCCACTAATTAATCAGGTTTGAGTGCCTGGTTTAAAATTTCTGGGGGAACTTCTATCTGGTTCTTCTGTACTTGCAGGTGGACAGCATGTACTGCAGAAGATCACGCTTCCTGATGATGCTCGTGTCACCCTGGAGCCGGGGTGACCTAATAGTGTGAAAAATGTGGGCAAAATCTGCAGAAGATGATTTTATGGGCATCAAGTCACAGAGGACCACTGAGAAAAAGTCAGTAGAGCTGATGCACTTTCCTGGGCTATTTAGACAAGTGGTCCACACAATACAGTCCCACTGGCAGCGCCATGAGCAGTGGGGTAGCAGGAGGCACGTACAGTATCCATATATTCACAGGTACCTCCAATGTACACGAAAATATATAATAAGCATCAGCAGTCTTCATTAGAGCGCAACTGAGAATTATGGAGATCCTAACCTTGCAAGCCGAATAAATTATTGCCAGAGGATTATTATGTATTCTAACAATATCTAATGTACCTCTTTGTCTCTCATAAATTACAGGGCATCCCAAGACTCCTACAGTACACGCTGCCTCATGCACAGCTGCTATATAGTCTTTTTTTTTCTGTAAATACACACAATAGAAACTCTGATCAGCACGGTCTTGCATAGAGATGTTAATAGCCGACAAAAACGTACCTGTAGTCACACGTTTGCTGGCCTGGTGTAACTATTTCGATTATCAAAGCAGATGACCACACTTTAAATGTGCTGACAAAGGGGAAGCTCACTGGCAGTGCGCATGTAAGAGCATCACTGTTAGCCACGGACCCCTCTGTCCACACTTCCACAGGAGTTTTACCGTCGCACAAACGATCTCCACCAGAGTAGGCTACGGCAGAGTGTCCACGACTGTTTGACTTGCTGCCTTTCAGCCACAAAACCACCAATGACACCTGCTTCTGCATGGACTTATCCAATGCGGACTCAACCAGGACTCCCAACAGCGAGTCATCAAACTCAGTTCACTCCAGAAAGAAACAAAAAAATCCCTTGTGTTTTAACAAACAAACCAACAAACATACAAATCCCTCGTATTTTAACAACCAACCAACAAAATCCCTTGTATTTTAGCACCTCCCACTCAGAAGCAATCAGAGAGGACCCGCAGCAACCCTTAGGTTCTGGTGCTCTGTGTGCAGCAGCACGGCACCAGGCAGCACTGGAACAGGCTGACTATCGTTTTCCAGCAGCTTTATCCACCTCAAGATTTTTAAATATCTGGATATACCAAAAAGCAGGACAGAGTTCGAAAGTTCTATACACCAGAACCAGCTCCTTCAGTGTCCATTTCCACTGGGAAAGACACATGTGGTCGTGTGCTGCTCTAAAACTGCAAAGAGAGCTAAAATTCCTTTCGAACCTCTCATTCCATTTACAAGGCCACAGGGCCATTTATTTTGCATTATTCTCTCAAACTCTTTCTGTTTCAGGTTCCTTTTACCACTTAGTGTCACATACACACACACGCACATCCTCCTTCATCATGAAGAGTCCAAGAGGACACTGTGCATAAGCCTTCCTGGGCTGTATTTTTAATAAATACTAACAAGATGACCAACACTCTGAGAAGATTGGCCAGGGAAAGCAAAGAAGACAAGAAATATTCTCAGAGTGTTATTGATTAACTGTTTTTCAGAACAGAGGGAATCATTTTTAACTGGTTTAAACTACG
This sequence comes from Buceros rhinoceros silvestris, assembly GCF_000710305.1. Taxonomy (NCBI): domain Eukaryota; kingdom Metazoa; phylum Chordata; class Aves; order Bucerotiformes; family Bucerotidae; genus Buceros; species Buceros rhinoceros. The sequence goes on along the minus strand of NW_010425896.1, from coordinate 5,770 downwards.
ATGGACTCAAGTGGAAAATGCAAGCAGAGTTAGCAAGAAGCATAATTGACTGGGCATGGAACTAAGTAACCTCTCAGCACGCTGGAAGTGGTGGAGCGAGGGGGGTTACAGCCAGGGCTGCTCCGGACCCAGAGCCCTTTCTTCCCAAAGTGAACTCTGCCAGCAGCCAAAGATGACAACGCCAACACAAAAAGGGAGGGGGAAAAAAAGGAGGAGAAAGAAAAAAGATCCAGCCACTCAGTTACATGATCTAAATTCTAATCAAACATCATTTAAAGCATGTTTTATTTCAGCCTCTGGAGAGACAGTCCCTCCTGACTCCTCACCATGGCAACCGGTGTCTCATTTCAGAAGTGTCATGCCACATTATCATCTTGCCGGCTCACACACTCCTGCCTGACAAGTTCTCTCTGCCCCTTGTGACAACCGTTCCAGGCTTATGCTGTTTATTTTTGGTGTCAGGCTGGCCCTGGCAGATTGAAAGGCAACCTCAACCCCTTGAACAACAAGCACCACACCCCACTTGGTGATAAGAGATGATTTGAGAAGATATTTGCTTACATGTGTATAAGCAATTTGCCGTGCGGCGAAGCCCCGGTGTGTCTGCGTGAACGGGCACGTCTGCGTATGTGCGCAAAGGGGAAGGAAACGGAGGAGCGTAACGGTTCATGAGACAGCAAACAATTCATTTCAGATCCCTGGTAGTAGATTTCAACCATCAGATCCTGTTATTCGCACAGAACAGTGTAAAATATAGGCCGAAAAGGCAGCAGAGGCACTGTCTCTCCTACAAGACGTGGACGCAAACCTAGACACTGTCTCTGCAAGGCATCCTCGCCACGTCCTGCAGAGCACCGCAAGATGCCCCAGCAAAGGCTCTCCATGGAAGGAATGGGCATAAAACACATCACCAATCTGCTAAAGGAACACACAAGAGGGATGCTTTGGGCCAGATTCAGCTCTGCTATTGTAGTGTCAATTTGGAGCGACATCACTACTGTTGAAATACTTGGGATCATCTGCAATCCGAGTTACAGAACCTCCACTCACAGTCAAGTAACGGATTCTGTCAATCACAGCCAAGACTTCCTTTAAACTGTGTTCTGCACAGCCTATAGGTTGGGCTAAGTCTACAGCTAGGCTTCTTGGTGTAAGCATGCCAATAATGCAGATACTCATTAGAGAAATATGTATCACAGTCGCTTCTAATAGTAAACATCAGGAAATACACTATCTTTGCCATTCCTCTGGCTGCTGAGACAGTGGCAGTAAAGCAGGGCTTCTTCCCACTCAAGAGCCCCAGAATTAGGAATAGTTTCCTACCTCCCCGCCCCAAGCAGGGAGAGAACAAAGTGTTCTTGGATTAATTGCTCTGTTACCGATCATGAAGCTGGGGGAAGCCCCAGGGTATCAGCTATGATGTCTAGGTAGCAACACCACAAAGAAGAAACGAAGAAATAGCTGTTGGCAGGAAAGACATCAGCACAGATTTCACATCTACCATCCAAACCAGTTTCTCTAGCGCATGAGAGAAGACAGGTGAGGATCCGCTCTGGAACAACACACTAAATGACGGGAATGTCCCTCTCAGCTAAAACAGCAGAAGTCAGGAAAAGCGATGTTTTTTCCACACAAGCTGCACCTCCGCTGAGCCAGTTAGAACCTTGGTCCTAAGTTAATCAGTAACGGATTTCCCAATTACCATTTTCATGGACAATAATCAATTTTAATATTGCTAACCAAATTAACTGAATGCCATTTCCACCACGGCCACACAAGCCCAGCAGAATCTCTGACTGTGACAGGTCACTCAACACTGTCACAGTCACCAGGAGCATCATTATCACAATATTTGTACCTTTTTCCACCAGAGAGCCGAAAGTGTAAACTTATAACAGTGAAAAATCAACCAGTTGCTTGGGAATTTTACTTAAAAGGAGAAAAGCAATACGTGTGATAAATGGCTTCTGTGTTTCAGGTCATCTACAGACACTGGAGTTCCCATCCACACGTTTCATGGAGAAAATAGAGCATCATCCTCTGAGAAGCAGCCCAAAAAGGACTAATTTCTGGAAACTTCACTGTTGTATTTTCACGCAAGTGATTAAGACGCTGGTTACTGACAACGTGCCACAAATACAGTTGCTGAGGTGATCTCTTTTCTCCGCTTGATCATCAAACCTCTGCACCAATTTCTCTGTGGCTGTGTCCATCCCAACAGACAGCCAAACTCTTCCAGCAAAGATCACCGGCCTGTGAGTAATATCCACAGAGCTGTCAACAGAAGGACAGATTTGAAAGTCAGCCCGTACGATGAGTCTTGAATAACTTCTGTTCCAGAGAGCCACTGCATGGTTAAAACGACGGTTCTAAGAGACAGAGCATGGACAGTGACCCTGGTAAGAATGGCCCTGCCAGTGCCAAGTGGGAAAATCTCAAACGCAGGGTTCCTAAATACTTTTGGCCGTGATGAGTGTTTTGGGCAGAGCTGGCATCAGCCATGCCTCACAAAGCCATCTCACCTTTCCCGAGCTGTGTGGTGAGAAAGGAGCCTGTGGTGGAAGAAATGAACATCAGAGAAGGTTGAAAGAGGAACCGTCTGAAGCCTGGCACAGCACTGCAAAACCAGGTTTTAACGACGAGCATTTAAAAGGTGGCTACGACAAAGCAGAGCTTCTCCATCACACACACACACACCCCTGGGAATGAGGTGTGAGTGCGGTTTACCATGGAGTTTCTGTGGGTCACAATGTAAACAAAACCTGACCCAGTTATATCAGAGAAAAAATCACAGACTGGGCAAAACAAACAATTAACTCAGCTGCAATCTTTGATCAAATAAGGTCCTAACTGGAAAACAGCTTTCATTAAAAACAAACAAACAAAGCAATATGTTCACTTCATTTTTAATCCATTTTCTGGTAACTGTACCATAGAAAGACAGAGGCTTACAATTGCAAGGCACCTGTAAACAAAATATGATCATCCCAAGACTCACTAATGGCGTTTTACAGAGTTTGCAAGAGAAGAGCATGTACATTTTTTAAAACCATAAAATGAGGAGAATTAACATTGATTATGGAGCAGCAATGAAACTCCAGCAAGTCCCATAAAAAGCAATAAACACAGCAAACAGTACAGGAGGTGTTTCCAGAGAAGAGAAAAGGAAGGCAAGGGGCATATTTCACGATGCGGAAACTGCACCCAGGGAAGAAGGATGAAGGTGACACTTGTACTAACTGTGGGCTCCGCTCGGTGCCCAGCTGCAACCTGCAACAGCGCATCAGCCAGGACTTCCCCACATCCACATCAAACTCACGCACGTGCAGAGGCAGAACTCAAACAACACAGGGCGAACAGGGAGGGACGCCCGCCGCAGCGCCACATCACGCTGTCCCCCCACCAGCTTCACAGGAAACCTGCAGTATGTACGTCAACCAGCAGCCTGGTGGCTTTCTCCTGAAAGCACTTTGGGTACTTCTACTCACAACCGCATGCACAATCAGGTGTAAAAATGCGTATACACGCGCATGTGTTGCTACTACCACCTAAGCCAGCCTGGGAGCCTTCTATTCCCAACTGCTCCAGTCGCTACCCGCCTCTTCACGGGGGCAGGACACCCAGCTGTACGGGGACTGCTGAGTGAGAACTCACGTTGCCTGTATGGTCCATCTATTCATCTCCACCCACAAGTCCTCCTCACACCAGTGCACGGGTTTTATACGTCATTAAAGCAAATCACTAGTGTTCTCCAGCAAACAAGTGTCCCACAAAAGGACTTAAAGACTGGCAGGAATTTAGCTTGGGCAAGAAAATCCCATTTTCTTCTCTATTTGCAGTTGCTCAGGCATGTCTATAGATCCATCTGGACACCTATCTTCATAAAAACCTAACTGTAACAAAATAAATAATAATAATTTCCATTATTGTCCACCAGAAAGTGGGTAATAAACCAGCAAGTTCTCTGAAATAGACATTACCAACCCAGGCCATGCAAGAAAACTTCCCCACTTCATAATCTTCCATTTTGAATGAACATCATCATTCCCTTTGGTACTTTAAAGTATCAGGTCCGTAAAATTACTAAAAGGCAGAGCATCAATGCTGCCCAACACTAGGACCACCTAGAACAGACACGAAAGCTGGCAGTACCTTCATTTCTCAGAAAATCCTCTTCCCCACCCAGACCCAGGGGAAGGTCCCCTTACACCCCCCTAACCAAACAGCAAAGCTTTGATTTCTCATATTGATATGTCAGTTCTCTTTCTTTTCCCCCTCAAAGTGTAAGGAGAAGGCTGCGTGACGGACCTGTGACTCCCCTCCTAGCTGCCCACAAAGCGACAATCACACCTGCCTCCAAGAAACGACGTTAATTTGCGAGTAAGTCTGAAGCCTCCACGCTACGCGTGTCTCATCTGCACTGCTCCGCGGCTCTCGATTTGCAGAGCAGTGGCTCCCGGGTGAAGAGCTTGCAGAGGCACCAGGCAAGCGAGGCACGTGAGCTTTCCTGGGAGAAATGCTGCCTGGAAAGCGGGGCCAGCATCTCCCCACCGCGGAAGCAGCATGCTCAGGGCTGGGCGGGGTGGCCAGGCGCAACCATGAGCCCCGAGCCACCCGGCGTGGATGCTGTTACAGCTCCTGGGCTGTCTGCAACACTTCTTTATTTCTCCTTTAGCCTTCCACTGCACTTCTCAGCAGCACAGGGAGGCGAAACACGAAACACTGTGCCCTGTGCCCTGTGCCCTCTGAATACAGGAATTAAGGGTGAGAGAAATCCCTTCTACAGTCTGGTCCATCCGCTGTTGTAGTTGTTTTTAAATAACAGTGTATGCAGCATGACAGATGCTGACAGACAGAAAGGGGCTTTTCCAGGAAACGGATAGGGCTTTCCAGCTTTATCCTTTCAGAGCAGTGTTAAAAAAAAAAAAAGGCAATAATAAAAAAACCCACCCTGGACCAACATCACTGATACAAAATGAAAATACGAGCGTGGCTGCTAGGGTCTCTCCTCAGTTCAGAATACCAGGTTTACAACAGGGCTATAATTTTGCAGACTAATAAGATCAAGTTGGTGGCAAAAGAGGGTGGGGGAATGGAAATAAAGTCTGAGCTTTGGAGAGAGGAGGAAGGAAGCTGGTGAAAATGCTGGTATTTACTTACTGTAAATGTTGAGCCTATAAAACCTCCCCTCACACAGCAGCCTAAAGTGCCAGGCAGACAACAACAACAGCATGCTTGAATGAAGTTGTATATTGTTTTGTGAAAGCGGCAGCTCACAGCAGAACTGAGATTAATAACAACCGCAGCTTTCTCGGTGTAAGTTACACGAGCACACCAACGCTGGCTGATAGCATTCAGCCCGGCCAAGCGACGCCAGCGCCACGGCGGCGGTTTACACGAACGCATCATCTCCGGCTTGGTTTGTTGTTGGGTTTTTTCAAAGCAAAGCGAAAAGGGAATGAATTTCTGGGGTGCTGCCTGATCAACACCGCACGTGCCTGTTCCTCTGAGACAAAGGAATTCAGCTCGCAAATAAAATCTCGTGCAAACCTCTCTCTGGAGAGGAGGTGTTTGCAAGGAAGATGGAGCATCGGTTTGGACGCATTTCTTGCAGGACTCTGCCTGGCAAAGCCACCAGGGACTGCAGGGATCCCAGAGCAGAGCCCTGGCTGTATATAAATACACTTATTTGGGGGAGGTAAGTTCTGACAGGTGCCCCCCACGTCTTTCCAGGGTGTCCCTTTTTAGCAGGGCCTGTTGCGACAGGACA
>NW_010425895.1:0-8153 GCF_000710305.1 Buceros rhinoceros silvestris | reverse complement strand
CTAGTGGCCAGCCCAGCCCTAACCCATGAAACCAACATACTAGCATATGAGTACAAATTAATACTATTATAGTAATTTAGGAAACCAATTTTAGTCATTATGAAGATTATGGCATGTATCTTATACATAATACCATTCTTTTTTTTTTTTGTGAGTTTTTTGTGCTTAGGGGTTTTTTTTTACTTCATATTTCTTGTGAAGATTGTTTCTGTTTTGAAGTATGGACTTCCAGATCTGCCTAAACTCCTTCCTTCTAACTTTATATTCCTGATACATGGCAGCAATAAATTCATTAAATTAAGGATAAGAGTTTGTCCCTGCATCAGAGAGGTTCAGGGTGGATGCATCCAGAGCTGACAAGGCATTCAGAACTTATTAACAGAAGATCATGCTGAGGACCTGCTGAAAATCAAGTACTGATGGGCCTTCTATAATCTGGGTTGTAATATAAATTGGAAATCAATAATTATCTAAAGCACTGGAAAACCTACATGAGGTTTAGAGAAGGGTGCACATCATATTCTATAAAATGGTCGACATTTCATTACTCATAAAAGAACATTTTAGTAGCGTCACTTAATGCAGGAGGGTTAAAATAAGGATTGAGGCCTTTTTTTTTTTTTCTGGTGATTTGGAGTTTGGTTTTGGTTTTGGGCTTGGCTTTGTATTTTGTGTGGTTTTGTTTTTTCTTTTTTCCCGAGTATATTTCCACTTGGGGATTTTGAAAATAAGGCTTTGGATGCTCTACCTTATCTCACAATATGAAGGTTCCCTGAAAGGTCTATTGGAATATCCCAACAATTATCTACTCTTTTCTGTTACCTTGAAACACATCTAACATTTGGTGAGCTACTGTTTGGCAAAAAACAAGAAAATTGTAGCCAGTGCTCATTTGGCTGGATTACAGAACTGTGAAAGCTATTGACTGAACTCACAGTTATGTTCAGTGAATCCATTTTGGTCAAGAAAGCGTGACCGAGACCTTTCATTACAATTCTGTCCCCATGGTGAAACGCAGTGTGATTCACATATAAATGTGTTGAGATTGATACGAATGATTTGGGACTACTTCTGGAGACAGAATAGTCACATACAAAAGACAGAGAATTGGACTTCGGTTCCCAGTTTGTCTATCAAACAGAAGTGACCTTGAGACTGTAATATCTCATCACATACCTGTTTTCCATTACCTTTCTTATCTGTTTAAGATGTAGATAGAACCTTGCTATGTGTTTGTACAATAATTCACATAAACTAGCACCGATCCAGAATTGGGTTGGCAGATGTTGTTCCTGCTCATAATATCAGCTCATTTCTGTTAAGACAATCTAAACTGAGCACAACTATTTGTGCGTCTTAAAATGATGCACACAAAAACAGGAACAATACACACTGCTTTAAATATAACTTCTATAGTTTCTTGGTGCTTATTTTCACAATTATGGGGTTTTTTTACACTGTACACATAACAGAGTTCAAGGATTTCTCATTTTAATGTGACATCAATAACAGATTGACAAATAGGTCTGTGTATACTATTTATCAATTATCTGTTACAGTGTTTATATGTAAATCCAAAAATATCAGGGAAAGAAGAGTGGTTAGCTATTATAAATGGAATTGGGTTTTTTAGTTGCTGGCCATGCATTTGTATGTAACACACTGACTTAAAGTCTTTGTTTTACTCTCTTATTTGAACACTTTAAATTATTTAATCCAATTCCAGCTGATCCACAAATTCTTTACCACTAAAATATAACCCAATCTCAAGCACTCAAGTTAAAGACTTAAATTTTGATACATCCAAAATTGCTTGTTGCTTTGTTTAAAAGATAGTTCTTAAAAGGCCTTGTGGTCTTTTATACCAATTTATTATGCTGATGTGCCAGAACTGACTTTCAGTCTGCTGCCTGCTTCATCAGTGAATTCTGATTCTCTACACAACAGAGTGTATTTTGTTCCAAAACGACAACAGAAATAATGAGAACACACACTGAATTCGTGGATTAATGACCCAAGATCAGTGAATCATGGTACAGTACTGGTAAAAGACATGCAAAAGGAATGTGCTTAAACTATTTTCTTTAAAGGTCATCTAAATTTTAAGGGCAAATAATGTTCATTTCTTGGCATGACTTAGCAGAACTCACTACTTTAAACTTGAGTTTTCTCTTTACCATTTTCCCCCCATAAAGTGTTGAATTTAGTAGATAGAGGTGATTTATTTTCTAAGTTCTAACTATTCTCAACTTTACTGATGATATTTGATATTACAGAGTAAAAACAGTTTGTCTGAGCATGGTGCAAATACATTACTTTTTCTATGTGAAGTATTAAACCCTCAACACATCATTATATACTGTCGAGATGCTAAATGGTGGCAACATAAATAATATTCATTTATTTCTCTGAGGATTTGTTTTTGGATGAATTATAGGCCTTTCTGTGGACAGGAAACACATACTTAAAGGCATTGTATAGAAATTTGGAACCATCTAATAGCAGTCCTATGAAGGTGCCTTTACTTCAGACAGGTACCTCTACATGTGTGCTTGGAGTGTTTCAATTCTAACATGACTGAGTAATTGCTTTCTATGTGATGCCTGTGTAACTTGAGTGGTGTAGTCTGATGTGTCTTTTCAGAAGGCAAGTAATGTTATTCCAGATACTGCAGCAGCATCTGCTACTTTCTCTGTAATCGTGGGAAGAAGAGACAATATTCCCTTCTGCTCATTCGATAACCTAGTTATGCCTGTTTGGGGTTTTTTAAACTTGCTCCTTTCACATTCAAGAAGACAAGGCAAGATGCTGTTGGTACTGGTCTTTCGTGTGTCATTTTGTGGCTTCATGTGCTGGTCCCACAGCCTAGGACTCACTGGCCAATGGAGGAAGAGGCCGCAGGTGGAGGTGATTTGTTGTGAAGAAGTTAAGATGCTCATCTGAGAGGGGATCTTCTAGCCCTGCAGACTTTTGTTCCTGCTCTTTAACACATTCCTTGTTTTCTTGCCCAGTGTCTGCTGATATGAAATACAACCAGATGAGAGGATGATCTAGGGAGCAGCTATAGATTTCAGCATGAAGCAAAAAAAAAAAAAAAAAAGACACTGGGTATAGGAAATGTGTGTTTGAATCCTTTCCAGTAACAGTAACAAAGTCTATTCCTTTATTTGACAAAGATTTTCCCAATGCAAATTGTTAACGCTAGGTAATTTTATAAAACAATACTTCTCCCTGAGCTTTAAACAGCAATTGTACTTTAAACAGCAATGCATTTGAAAGGAGAGTTTATAGGGCACTCTTCAAGGCACGGGAAGAATGGGTTGCTGCTCACCCATGTCTTCAGCACTCATCCTATTATGTACTTCCAAGTGCTGAAATGACTTTTTCCTTAGGGTGCAAAGCACACCCCAGTTTCAACCATAAGGTGGTTAAAAATTACGGACATTTCTTTCAGGAATCTTAGGGAATTTTCAGGAACCTAGTACTGACTCCAGATCTTTAGTTCCTCTTTCTGCAAAGCAGATATACATTTGACTAAGTGCGAAGTGTTCAGCTGCCTGTCTTTCAGAGGGAAACGCACAGATGCACTCCTGCATATAGGCATGATAATCTACCCATGGGAATCTAAATTTCCCATTACCTTTTCTACCCTTTTAGCTTGTTTTTTGTGCTTTGCAGTGCCACAGATTTAGGAAGCAAAACTATGGAATAACTGTTGAGCCAGCTGTAAAGTCGAGTTAAATACCATATATACTGTCACTTCTCCTCTAACAGTATAATTAAACAGGGGTTTGAATATGCAATGTGTTGACATTTGATTAATTAAAGATAGACAGGGGAGGGATGGAATTAAAAGATAAGCTTTTGTGATGCCAGTTAACTCTATGTAGTTACTCAGAAGTGTGGCTTCTTGTTATATATCTATATATCTCCAGTTTATAAGGAATTCAGTGCCTTTTTTCTTTTCTGTTCTTAATGTATAAAGATCGGTAGATGTTTAATTTCCATTACATCTTTTCATTTTATATTTTGGTTCACTGTTATGCTTTTCCAGTTGTTACTTTGGAAAAATAATTACAATTCAGTCAAGCAAATGCTCAATGGAAGGTTCTACAGTTTGGTAAATTTTCTAGTGCAGTCTCTGGAAAAAGATTTTCAGTTTATTTAGACAGGATTAGATTATCTTCCCACTCTATTCTCCTGAAGAGTCAACGCCTTTCAATATAGTTAAGCATGTAAATACCGGGACACAATGTCTCTGCAGTATTTGACACAGATGAGATATTCCCCTCTCAGCAGGTGACACCATAGAGATGACATATTTTCCACCAACAAATATCCAAGGGAAAAATAATTAACTAGTCTTCCATGATCAGCATGGCTGCTACAGTTTACTTACAGTTTGGTTGTGCATTCCTCGGAAGAACTCTGCAGCCAGACACAGCTACTGGTACATGTTTCTAGGCATTCCCATTTATTTTTCCTCAGGCATTAAGGCTATGGCAAAGAGGAGAATGGGGTGTGTGTGTGTGTGTGTGTGTGTGTTATTCTTTGGGTTCTTTGCTGTGCAAATCCTATAAATACCTTATTCAATACAAGTATTAGATAAACTGAAACAGTGTATTTAAAACAGAGTACTTTAAACTACTAAAGAAGTTCAAGCAGCATACTTCTCATGTTCAGAAAGAACTAGAAACATGTTAAAGTAACTGTTGTAGAGCACTCAGAGAGATCACACCCAGGGGCTATTCCAGTGCTCAGTGCTTACACTGGTACGGAAACAATTTATGCTAATAGGTTGTTCATGTCAGACTGTGTGCTTAATTTTTTCTTTTTAATTCTGTGAACTTCTGAGTTGTGATTCTTTCCTTCCTTTTGCCTGGGAGAAGGGAAAGGGGGAGAAATTGTGGCCTTTGGATGGCTGAGAAGTTTGTTTTTTGTGTGCAAGTTATAGTGAAGGTATTTATCTAACAGATCATGCAAACTTTATTTATTGTCTGATTATATCCTCATTATAGTTTTTTAATTTGCTACATTTCTCTGTAAACTTTGACTTTAAATATTCTCCTTTAGCTTTGATGTACCCAATTCCTAATTTCCACCCACAAGCAATTTTGAAATATCGTTAGTGTCTTCTATGTGAGGAATGAAATGAAGAAAGGTGTGGAGAGACTACAGCAGGAGTCCAGAGACATTAGGCAGCCAATGTACCTTTCCAGTTTAGTTTCATTTCAGCTAAAACGCAAACAGTAGTTCAAACAGGCTTTTCTTTCATTTTAAAGCTATAGATGCAGGTGGAATGCTGGAATGGCTAGGAAGAGGTGATATTCCGCACTGTAGTTGAGGAGGCGAAAGCTCATTTGTCTCATTTGTGTGGAGCCAATATCTTCTTGTCCTACTACACTCCATTTTCAGCTCTAAAGATCCATCTCCACTCAATATTCCCCAGCAGCTCGAACAGTCTTTGCAGCGAGCATGAGAAAGGCCTATAGATGCTCAAAACTGCTCCACAAGAACAAAGCAATCCTTGGGATCCTTGATGTAGATGTGATTTGTCTTTCAAGTCTTAACAGGACATGGACAAAATAGTCTCAAGGATCTTGACAAACATATATTTTTCTCTTCAGTAAAGAGGGTCATCTACAAAACTTTTTCTGCAAGAATTAATACATAAAGTACCAATATGCATCACACATACACACATCTGTATGCATATACATTTATGTATTTCAAAACCAAAACATTAAAACCCCAAACTTTCACTTTATTTCACTCTTGCAATACCCAACCAGATTTCAGTCAGCACAATCATATACCATTTTGAGGTTCAATGATTAATACTTCCTCCCTCATTTGACAACACTGGACTGGCCCTGAATTGTAGAATATGGAAAAAGGTACATAATTTTGTGAGATAACTGCTTTACCTCACCATATTTGCCCTTCAAATGGGGGAATAATTTGGCTGGCATATTTCTATTGGAGTTACTTCCTACTCTGCTGAAGAAAGATTTTCTTTACTGTGCTATGAATTTCCTCTTTTCATTGAAATTTCTCTAACTTTAACACTCTAATTATTCCTGAGCTTTGTGTTGAGTGTCTCACTGTTCTGTAGGACCTAGCTCCTTGACTTTCTTTAATGCCAGATCTTATTACAATAGAAACCATGTTTCTAACAATATATTATGCTGACCTGAACCAACAGAAAGTCAAATTAATAGAGAAACTATTTCTTATTCTCTGAGATAAATAAGCCATATTCATTTGTGGATTACAGGGTATGTTGTAATAGTTATTTTCATAGAAAATTTATGTCTCCTAATCAACGGTTGACTGGAGTCAGGCTTTGCCTCATCTGGGAAGGTAATGAAACTTTAGAAGCTGAGAAGTTCCATTTTGAATCAAATATTGAAATACCAATAAAACCTTTTAATCTATAGTTTTGAAGTCGGTAAGAGTCGAACAAGTTATAATAAGAAACTGTTCCGATGAAGCTGCTAACAGGAAGAATGAACACAATAAAAATTCACAGAATTAGGGTTGAGAGACCATCAGCTTCTCTGATTTAGTACTTTCTATTATTTGCTTCATAAAGAAGAAAAGATGTTCTAAAAAAGATGCTTCCAGACAATAATCTGGCATATGGATAAAGAAAACAAGATTATAGATAATTTAAAAGAATTTAGCGAGAACAAGAAATCAAAACAATTCCCCAGACTTGTGACAAATGCTAAATGGTAGACAAAGATTAGTCCAGAAAGCCATGGACAATGGATTGCAGTCTAGGACCCATATTACAGTAAATGTAATTAATCCTCATCAGATCATCCATCAGCAGACATGAGGCACCTGCTGAAAAGTATGCAGGTTGACAGCACTTCCAGTTCATGTCCTTTGAAACTACACAGCCTCACAGCAGTGTTTCTAAAGTATATCTTGTGCTGAGTGCACTCGTTTTGAAACATAAATGCTTTTTGCAGCTCAGGTAATCCAGCTCTGTAGCATATTCATTTAAATGTCCTAAAGATAATCACAGTTTGGAATATGGGGGAGTTAATAAAGTATAGCTACATTTCATTAAACTCACTTTCTCACTGCATACGCTTGCTCATTTAAAAGAGGATGCAGCGATTTATTTCAGGTAAGGTTCTTCACTGATGCTACACTTGGATTAGATCTCTATAAAGTGCTGTGCAAGGTGTACCCGCTTCTACCTAATCCAGGTGCTCAGTTTGCTTTAGCGTGCAGCTGCCAGCCTAGTAACTAAAATCTGTGTGAAGAAGACATTTTAAAGACATATTTAAAGATATTTAAATACTCTGTGCTGACTGAGCATGCTACATCAGAATAGAAGTACACAGGCAAAACCATTTCCCTTGTCATTCAAATAAGGCCTAATCCAGACACTCACATCATAGGATATCACGCATAAAATACCAAGTGCAACTTAAGAGACAGCTGAGTTTTCTTCCCCTTGAATGTACTCCTCAGACTGCCAAAGAAATCAGTTGTAGACCTCAGAGTTTATTGGGACATGGCATTAAACAGAGGCTTTTATGAAAAGGGTGGGTTGATGGTCTCTGACTGCCTAACAAATAAAATTTTGTGTTTTTTCTTATGAAAAACTAAGTGAATAAATTATGAACTTTTAAAACTAGACTGTGTATCACTTACAGTTCTGTTTAAAGTGATGTTTCTTTCAGCAAGTTTTTTAGCACCAGGTGAGCTCTCAGTGCAACAGCTGATTTTTTTTTTCTCTGTTAACTCATGTGTTTCGTTAAAATGCATGGGAAGAAATAGGAAATTTGACATGTTTTCATCTGTGGAGAAAACATCTTTAAGAAGACTTGTCTGCAGAATTTGTGTCAGCTATGAACTAGAGATTCAGTCGGGTAGGCAAGAAATCATGCCGTGGTTCAAGACCAGCACAGGTTGCCCAGAGAGGTGGTAGATGCCCCCATCCCTGGAAGTGTTCATCACCAGCTTGGAGATGTTCCTGCTCACTGCAGGGGGATTGGAACAGATGACTGTCCTGGGTTAACAGAAAACGGCTTGGTTTGCTTTGATGGACACAGAAGCAAGCCAATTAAAGTAATCCTCCCCCTGCACGTTGTTGCATCGGACTGGCTGGGGCGCTTTTGGCGGGACGCTGT
>NW_010425894.1:0-34227 GCF_000710305.1 Buceros rhinoceros silvestris | reverse complement strand
ATGCAGCTGACGTCACATGGTAGGGAATACCGGTTGGCTAGTTTAAAGCAAACTTCTTTTCTGAAACAGGAGAAGTTGCTAAGCTATCACAATATTCAAGGATTTTATTAGCCTTTTTGGTCCTGTTGTAATCCTAGGAGCTCATATTTTGTTGGATGTCTTCTGCTATGATCCTAAATCCTTTGCATAGCCATTGGTTTTCACAATGCAGTTCTCTAGGCAGCAAGCATGGCCTACGTTTCTTGGCTTAAATCTAAAAAAGCGCTTAAATCCAAGCATACATACCCATATGATAAATTAGAGATGGTTTTCCTCTTTGTTATCCAGACATAGGGTCTTGGTATTCTGTCATTCGTGAATTCTCTGTGTTCAGGTCAGTTGGTCTGATCTGCTAGACTATCCAGCATCAGTAAATCCGGTGCCAAACAGTGTGGAGCTACAGATGATCTGCTCAGTAAATGTGCCACAAGCTTGAATGCCTCAAGTAGGCTGAACATATTGCAAGCTGTCGTGCAAGGTTATGTGCTCTAGGGTTCCTTTATTTAAGTCCATCCAGGTGTGTCTAGTGGATCTAGACATGGCAGCTGCAGTGCACGTATGCACTCGTGTCACTCTAAGAAAGCTGTGGATAGCCATGGAAGACCTGGTAAATCTCATATTGCTCATATCTCTGTCTCATTAATGGCATAAAAGAGGCAAAGTGCTCTGCTGGTTTGAGGCATTTATTTGTCTGACGTTGCTTTTGGCTGCGTGGTTTGTGTCTTTTGTATGCAATTTACCTCGGCCTTGACACAAAATATTGAGATCTTTAGTTCCAACCTAATAAATAACTGTGTCAGCAGAATAACTGAATTGTATGTGCATTTTCTAAACTAAATATAATTTATGTATTTGATAGCTATCTGTGGGGTTTTTAATTATTTGAGCTTTGCGACTCAGGAAAGTATCTTTGAATTTATGAAGGCCTTAAACATATGCTTAACATAAACCTCATGCTTATAATCAAGTGTGTGTTGTTGAGGTGTTGTCCTGAATCTAGGACTTTGTTTCTAATAGACTTATTTGTGTGAACAGAAGGGCATATTTTCAGAGGAGAAAGAGATGATAAGTCATCAGGTAGTTCCACAAACCCTAAGCTAATTTGCATAAGAAAGATGCAAAGCTCTCTGTGTTGTTATATGAGAGATGGTAGAGAACCGTATAGTTAACTAGTGTAGCACTCTTTATCCTCAAAACTTTGTAAAGTTTTAGTCTCCTATTGCTTGAAGCTTGAATTGAGCTTAAACATGTTTAGAATCGCGGTTTTCTCTTCACTTGAAAAATGCCCATCACGTAGTTTCACAGCACTGCAAAGAAAAAGCAACGTGTATTCCCACACAGGCAACCCCAAAGGCTTCTGAAAACTGATCAGAGATATTCCCGCACTACTTCTTTCCAACCAGAGCACATGGATTAAGTGATCCATCTTAACTCCCCCAGCGTCTTGGAATATAGCCCTTTGGTTCCAGAAAGGAGCAGAACTAGACCACTTTGAGCATCTCCCCTGATTTCTTTCTGCTCCCAACCCATCTGCTTCTCTGTGGTAATAGTCTTCTGCTGTTCATTAACCTAGTTAATCCTCTAGCATAAGCTGTAGTAATTTATGCTGGATGTTTGGGTTTCACGTAATACTAATGGTATCTAATGAACTGTGTCTACAGAAACATCTGTTCTATACAATAGTTAATTTTTTTCATTTTTTAATCCCAGTGATTAGATATGCAAAAAATAGTTACGAGCTCTTTAGACTGAAGATTAGAACTCAAGCATTCAATACTGAAATAGGCCAGATTTAATGCTACTCATGCGACCTTAATTTAGCTCCTGCTTGTTTATGCATTATTTGATATTGATGCATGTTATTACTTGCTGCGTTTTCACTTGCCAAATGAAAAAGGGAATGAAGGAAGGTTGAATGGGACTGTAAAGACTGCAGTATCCTTATTTAAGCATGTGACTGGAAGTTAGAGAACATCTCTTTATTTAATTTTGTGTGTAATAATTATGTGATAGAGTTGAGCAATACGGTAGAAAAATATATGCAAGAATTCTTCTACAAGTAAGAAAACTGCAAAAGTTGCAACAAAAATATTACTATTAATGAAAGCTATGCTCCAGAATAACATGAGTCAGAAATGGGATATGCTAAAAACAACCAGTAATAAAGTTTGTACTTAAAAAGGAAAGTAAGAAAAGTGCTACTTAATTATAAAGTTGCAGTTAATAATGCAGTAGAAATCTTAGCTCTTTCTAATTTGAGTGCTTAATTTCTTAGTCTTAATGTTGCAGTAATGTGGTTTCCAGATTTAATTTCCTTATATTTATTTGTTTTTAATAACTCAGAAGGAAAATAAGAGGAACACATTGTGAAACCGCTGTAATGAGATCTTAGTGCTACTAACATATTTTACGTTTTCCGTGAAGTTGCTGATTGCATTTAGAGTCACCTCAGCAGCGCTAAATTATTTCAACCGTTTACTCTTACCTCCAGTGTCATTAAAGTTCTCCAAGTTTAGGAAATGCATTTGAAAAAACCGAACAAGAACCCTTCATGTTCCTGTATGAAAATATCACCTTATAACATCCATAGCTTTAAAAATAAACCCCAGATTTTCTTAAGGTGCAAACCCTTTATCTTTCCCCTGTGGGACTCTTAAGGAGCTATTTAAACTCATGCGATCATGCAGTTAAAGGCTGATCTGACTCAGCAAAGTGTTTAACTATGTGCTTAAATTCTATGGTGATCAATAGAATTTGAGCATGTGCTTAAATATTATGTTGAAAAGGGATGGATTTACACATGTGTTTTAAAGCCTAGCATGTACCCTATAATATGTTCATGGAAGTCTGAAGGTTGTAAAAGCCCTGCATTTGGGGTGACTGACCTCATAAGTAAAATATTTTCTTATAATTTTTATATATCATCTAAAATACAAAGCACAATGCTGTAGTTATTATGGTCTGTGAATTAGCTAACGGAGGATAGTTTATGTGTCTGTCAGTTTAAAATACGTATGGCAAAATTAAGAGCTCTTGCAGCTAAGTATCTGAATGTACATTTTCTACTCTTGAATATAGTTTGCTTTTATTTAGTTACTGAAGAATTTGAAGCCAGTTAGAGCTGTGAATGCTATCTTTAAAAATGTAGCTGCATTTATAAGAAGCTATAAACGCGTATGGGAACCTCGTAGCAGGATCCTACACTTCACGATTTTCCATGCTCCGACCTGTTTTTAACGTATTCCTCCAGTGTTTCCCTCTGATACGAGACTTGATTATTTTGAGGTGCTGAATCGCTAAACAGGGTCATATTCTGGTTGGCTCAAGGGCATAAGCAATTCCACCTTTTTATTCACTTCTGTCTATAAAAAGCTTTTTCTGCATTAGCAAAGATTTCTCTTTATATTGGTGATCCCCCTTGCACTCGTGTTAAACGTCTTCTGCCCTGTACTGTGCAAGTGCCACATATTTCCTACAAAACGTGTGGGTATTTCTATATTCATGATACCAAATTGTCAGCTGTCAATAGTGGGATGGTATGTGTGATACTCATCCCCTGTCTTGCACTGTAACACCCTACCTGTCACTGTGCTGCTGCTGCCCGTGTCTGTGCCCCTTTGCAGAGCTGGGTGTATGGCATTTGCAGAGCTTCACTGCTTCCCCAGGAGGAGTGCTCCTGGGGAAAACTGGGGGGAGGGAAGAGAGAAGGCAAGGAGAGGGCAGTGTTAAGCATTGATAGGTGCTAATTTGAAGATCCTGTAGGTAAAATCCTGTTGTCAGCTGCTGAGGTCTCCGTCTGTCCAAGGCACAGATCCTAACGTTCATCACAACCACGTCATTTGGCACATGGACGAAGCAAAGGTTTGGGATGATGGAGGAGACGAGCCACAGACCTCCCAGGTGCCATCGCGTATCCAAACATCACAGGCGTGTCACAGTGCTTC
This sequence comes from Buceros rhinoceros silvestris, assembly GCF_000710305.1. Taxonomy (NCBI): domain Eukaryota; kingdom Metazoa; phylum Chordata; class Aves; order Bucerotiformes; family Bucerotidae; genus Buceros; species Buceros rhinoceros. The sequence continues at coordinate 30,244 of NW_010425894.1, read as the reverse complement.
ATTATTGTGAATCTTTTCTTCAGTAACACAATTGTGAGAAGTTTAAAACATAATGTTGCCCTTGGCTACAATCTATGGGTTTGCTGAGGGGCAGATAGACAATCCTTCAACAAGAGGCAGATCCAAGCCTCAAGTATTGGGCGGATTCTTGTGTCTTCAGGAGCAAAAAATGCTGGAGATAGCTGAGAATTTAGAAAACTCTGAGATGACCTCATTGTTGGCTTCTTGATTACAGTGAAGAAACATGTCCCTGTGGCCATCATTGCTTGCTCCCCTAGAGCAGGGGTGTGTAAGGAGACTCATAATTTTGGTGGGTGAGTGGTCAAGCTGCTGAGTCATGTATGTAGGTAGTGACGGGCTTTGGTCGCTTGTATAACAAGTGCAGAGCAGGATGCAGAAATAGAGGACCACGTGTAACCGTGAAATGAGACTTATCTACATGTAGGTATATTTGTCAGCAAACCAGATATGCCTCTTTTGAAATATCATTATGAAAAACAGATTTAGCATTGCATGTGTGAAACCTGACAAGGCTCAGAGGAGCATGGTGCTCTTGTCTGATACACTGTCAAACACTGCTCTTCTGAAACCATGTCATCCTGTAAAACTGAGGAAGATGCCGCACAAGTTGCCTAATCCTTCTAAAAATAAGTGTGAGCTGCTCAGCCCCTCTCCAAATTTTAGTAAGTCAACCAAATAATGTGTAGTTGGTAAGCGTGTCTAACATGCTGTGCCACGACTAGTGACTTACTATAAGAATTATATCAAGCATACTAAATACAGAAAGGCTGCTTATAGCTGCACGCACAAAACCCCATCCGTTAGCATCTGCCCCCACCTTCTGCTCCCCCCACCCTGACCTCGAACCAATTAGCTTCAGAAATCGCCTCTCCGAGGCGGCTGCATGTCCTGCGGGGAGCAGGCAGCAGCCTGGCACCCCTGCCAAAGCCAACTGCGGCGTAGCCAGAGAAGCGGGTAGCAAAAATAGAACAGCAGGATGGCTGCGCGTGGGCGAGGCAGAAACCACACTGCCAGCAAAACCTCACCGCGTTATTTTAGGACCGATACAGAGGCCGTGGCGTTTTGCTCGCTTCTCACAAAATGCTCCCGGGGGGGGGCAAGGAGGGAGAGGGGCGCGAGTCCCGGGTGAGCGGCGTTTCTGTCTCGCTCCCTGCCTTCCCTTCCTCTCCCCCCCCGGCTTCTCCCCACCAAAACGGGCTGGGCAGGAGGAAGGGGTTAATCGCACCCGAGGCCGAGCGGCGAAGGGAGGACGGCCGGCAGTTTGAAAGACAGTGACTGGACAGCTGTGTTTGCTGTGGTATTTTTAAACGCATTAATGCAGGCTCCAATCACCCGGCCATGCCTGACCTATTTTTGGCTCAGGCCGGCCATTGTTCTATTTCTGCCGCTGCTGGGCCACGGGGTGTCGATTCAAATGCAAATGAGTTCTCGCTGCTGCTCCCGCCAACTTTGCCCAGCCACCCGACCGGGGGAGAGCTGGACCGGGAGAGGAGAGGGGCACGGGGACAGCAGCACTAGTCCAGGCTGGGGTAATTCAGACTAAACCCTCAGGGGCTCCCAGTCCCTGGACAGGGTACTTTTTCATTTTGATGGTTTTTAAGAGGCTGCGTTTGTCCTCCGCCCTGCCAGAAAGCCCGAAGTGCAGAGATATTTCTTCATTTCTTCTTCCACCTGCCGCTGGCTACCCGAACGCAACTGCTCCAACTCGGCAGCACACAGCCCCCTGCACGCTCACGGCTCCCTTCCAGCAGGAGGGAGCCGAGAGTGAATTTGTTTTTTTTTTCCCTCTCCCGATAGATACTTGTGCAAATGCTTAAACATTGCTAATTGCTGAAGCGTATTCACTTACAACCCTCGCTGGAGGAGGTAGGACTGCAGAGGGTCGTGCCCAACACCCTTGTGCAAGTGCAGTAATGAATCTCTGGTGTAGCTGAAGTGCAGACCTGTTGGAATATGCTGCAGACAATTTATGAGAGTGAATCGTGTTTTTCCTCAGATGGGGTTTCTGGACGTGAACAGCTCTTGGCTCAGCAAAGAATGCACAGTATGATCAGCTCAGGTAAGAGACAGCTCCGCACCTCAGACTTCAGTGGCTGGCCAGGAAAATACAGCCTAGCAAAACAAGTAAACACCCATCCTTTAAAGAACTGGTTTTATTTTTGTGGGCTTTATGTAAGTTGTTGCTCAATAATTATGTTAGTATGTTAGATAGCAGCTGCTGCTTTTGTGGGGAGTTTGCCTCCTTCAGCCTGCTGCTTTCCAGCCAGAGCAAAACGCTCACAACCAAAATCTAGTTTGGGATTCCCTGTTTGTTTTGTTGCGTGGTTGCAAAATGGGGCTCATGCTACACAGAGAAAGGCTTCCTCCGACAGACCTTGTCAGGAGGCTGCCATCAGAGCCGCTCATAGGCGATTCTGGTCATATGTCTACTGAAAACAGGATTTAGTCTTTCTGTGAGTTTCCTTTTCTCCGGTTTGCATACAAAGGGAGTTGAATACTAAATCCCTTTCCCTTTTCATTACAGTGTTACTTTAAAATGTTTTTAAAAATATTTGTGAACCTGGTGATGGTAGTCAAATGTAATGACACACTGAGATGTAAATTGGGTGTGTTTTTTGATGAAGGTATTTCAAAACTGTTCTGAAAGAACACTGGACGTATCCTCATGTATTTGAAGCCACCCTTCTCTTTTCTAGTTTCTTTGTTAGCTGTGTTTGAGACCTTCAAATGATGTACTGAGTATGAATCAAGTTGAAAGAATCGTTACCATTCAGATAAAATGTCAGTTTAGACAACCTAAAGAGTCAAGATTTCAGGTTACTCATGCCCATTCTCTCTTGAAATCTGCAAATTCCAGTTCGGTTTTTTTGGGGCTGAAACTTTGTCTTTTAAGGCACAAAAGAGTTACCTGGTTTTTATCTTTTTAAGCCTAGGTTTCTGACTTTGTTTTTCTTAAAGTTGGCTTTATAGAGTACCTTTATGTACAATGCAGGGTGAATTGTTTACTTTAGTCTTAGTTTACCCCCTTTTTTAATTCTTTTTAATTTTTTCTCTTTTCTCTTTTTTCTCTTTTTCCTTCCACAAAACTTGGCAGTGCTTCTCATTTTTTAAGCTTAATTATGTGTTTAAACCACAGGTCTTTTCACGTATTGCCTGTTTTGGTACACCTGTTGAGCTCATGTTTGTTTGTTTTTTAAATATTGTTTCTTTTCCTGCTTTACAGAAAAAGAACCTAAAGTTTTACTTGTGTTTCTTTCTTACATACAATTTTAGAGCAGACTTCTTTTTTCAAATATGAAAATAAATTGTGAGAGATTGTATAAAATGGTAATAACTTTCATGTTAGAAAAGACTTAGACGTATTAACCCCGTGATTATTGTTTTTCACTACAGAAAACCAAGGCTACCTCATAATGATTATAGACTGAAGGAGGGAGTGAAATATTGAAAAGATATTATGTGCAGGTTGAAAAAATGGAATACCTAAGGGGAATGGAGACTTCTATCTAGTAATGTTTTAAAATTGGCAATTTTTCTGTTCCTTTATAAAACTGCTGAATTGGTTTGTTTCTTTTTTGATCTCTCAAATAACTTACTGTTTCTCTAACATCTTAGAAGATATGTTGATCACCAATCACAATTCCTTTGTCAAGGACAGGAATCAGGTGAAAGGATTGTTTACAAATATGAACAATGAAGCTCTAGCAAAGATAGTGGGTAAAAGCAGAAGTTTCTCTAAAAGCATGACCGTTCTGCAAAGCTATCTACAGTGTTGGACTCTTCAAGATTCATTGCTTTTCTTTGGTTTTCCCTGAACAGCTCAGCTGGTGTCCAGTGCTTGTGTGGCATTCAAAGAGATAACACTGACTGCTTCCCCTCCCTCCTGTTGTTTGTTTTTAATACTATGTGAAGCTGAAGTTAGCTGTACACAAGTGAAAATCTAGGGTTTTTTTAGCTCACTATAGTATTTTGTAACTGCAAACTAATGTTGCTTGAGTAATAGCTAGCAGTTTTCTCATTTGAAATACAAGACAGGGAGTTAATTTTCTGTAAGTTTATAGCTCTGCTTTTCACTGAAGTCAAGGATATCATGTAACAGTTGATTTTTATCTGATACTACATTAGGCCCATAACATACACAATTTCCCCTGTAGTACCAAGTAAAATCCAGGTAAAAAATGCTTAAATATATATTCTGTAGAACACAAAATATTTCTCGGTGTTTCAGCTGGCCTTTAAAATACACAACTAAACTGCAGTTAGTTGGCATTATACATAGTCTGCAGTTTAATTTATGTCACATGAAACCACAAAGGCTGGTGCTGCTGACATTTACCTTCAGTTCTCTGAAGTTCAGGGTCTTGCAGGATCAGGCCTGGTAACTTTTCATGTATTATCCACTTCTATCCTGCACGTAGAGGAGAAAGAAATAGCCTGGCTCTTTCTATGTGCTGTAGTCTTTGGAGTAGCTAGAATCAGTCATTTGAATTTTGCTTATTGCAGTGGCCTTACTTTAAAGTTATCTTCATTTACATGAACGTGACTTTTGCTCAGGTTAAAAACTGCACATATTTAAGAGAAGTGCAGATCTCTGAGCGTTTACACTCTGCACCCTTGATATTCTTGGAGTCTTTGAAGCAAGCACAATTTAAACACTCAATGGATTTTTAGGTTTGCTAGTTTCCAGATGCAGTGGGCATGTATTATGCAGTGCCTGGTTTTAAATTGGGCTGGAGCCATTGCCAAAGAGCGTAGATCCAATGACCAATGGATGCGTATTTGCAAAGCAAGCTGTCTAAAGCATTTCTGACAATAGCAGGCATAGGAAGTACTTTTGTCATGTGAAGCAGTTCTTCTGGTATTCCCTCAATTACTGCTTTGCCTATCTGTCTCCATCCCTGCTTGTAAATCATACTATGAATGAGATGATCTGGATAGGTACCAATCAAAAGTCTAATTATGAATGGAGCAATCTAGATCGGCAGTGACTCATGAAGCTGTGTAATTTGCAGACACCTACACCTTACAGCAGAGAGCAGTTTCAGCTATCTTGAGAAGACTGAACTAGATTCTCCCATATGGTACTGTTGCACTAAAACGCAGCAGTAAGTGCTGTGCATCTTTATTTAAGAAAATGATGCTGATGTATTCTTCTTTGATACTGTAATCATTATAGTTCCATGATTTAAAAAATAGAACTGCAGTATAAAGCCTCTTATTTAACTGAAATTGCTATTAACTACGCTGTTGCTTTTATTTTACCAAAAAAGTCTCAGCTTCCATGTATGTGCAGTGCCACAGTAGACGCTAGTATTCAGCTGACCTCTAATCTTACCACAATACAAGTAAATAATTATAAGTGCTTGGAAAAAAAGATGTCAGTTTTGCGAAGGGGAAGAAAGAACCTACCCAGCCATGGTATCTGTAGAGGTGGGACTTTAAGAAGTAATGCCAAATTCATTAACTTCTGGTGATTTAATATATCAACCAAAGGTAACCAAAAGGTAAGGTTGCTACATTTGCTTGAGTGGCCATATTTTGATGTACAGTCTTGCACTGGCCTGCCTAAATTCCACCTTGGCTTTTATTGGAGAAGTATTGCTTACTGCCCAAAGCTGTTGTGTTGAAAAATCAAGAGTTCAAGGAGATCTTGAGCTTAAATCCTTGGCTCATCACCGAGTCAACAGGTGACCTGAGCAAGTTATGCAATCGTGTTTACATCAGCTACCCCTTCTGTGAAATACAAAAAATTATACCTGTCAGGCTCAGGAATCTATAGAGCAAAACTGTTCTAAAGGGATTATAATGATTCAGAATTATTAATTTGATGGACTTCACCTACCAACAGGCTCGCAACACACCTGCAGTTTCACAAATGTAGTAAATGAATGTAGTCGCAGTATTTTATTCTCTGCATCAGTCAGAATATCCAGGCTGTGTCACTTGAATATAAATGACAGAGTCAATGCTGCACACATCATGTTGACAGGTTCTCATAAGCTATCTTCCCTCAGTAAACCCAGTCTACAAGATTTAGCTCATATATATGTTGTATCTATCTGTATGACCACATACATGTATCTATCTGTATGACCACATACACATGTTTGTATTATATTGCCTTCAGGGAAAATTCTTTGGTATTTGCTCTCCTGTTTTTTTTTCTGGCCAAACAAAACTTTCATCTGCTCAACTGTTCCTGTGGAGGGATTGCAGAAAGTGAATTCCTTTAAAGATTTGCCCGGATATTCGTTAAAAACTTGACATATTTGCATATCTCAATCAGATAATGTAAACTTCTTACAGATAGAAAATGTTGTGTATGTGTTATTTCAGGCAGTAATTATTCAGAGAGAGAGAGCAGATATGCTGAAATTTTACTTTGTGGTTCTATTCAGAGTAATGAAAAAGAATTAGTGTGAAAATTCATTTCAGGGAAGTTCTGGATAACAGCTGGAGAGGCTTTTTCAATGCCTGTGGTAAAGGCTAGGTGGAAAAAAATCAAGCACTTCACAGGAGTATCTGAAGTATTTGAATTAATTGTAACAGAAGAGTGAGGCCTTAGCCTGGACAATTAATACAATGAGAAGAGGCAGGCAGTACAAACCTTCCGGTGTTATGTAGTTACAATTCCACTAATTTTGTCTGAAGGCTCTGCCCACTAACATATGTTGGGCAAGACATTGGTTATGAATTCAGTTTAACAGAACCACGGTAAAGTGGAACGAAGGTACTTTTGCTGTTTTATGTTACTGACAGGACATTGAGTACAGACCAGTGTGGTCAACTTCATGTGTCCTTTCATGCTGTAACATTGCTTTTTCTTTCTCTTATTTTTTGTTTAAGTCCCAGGTTCTGGACCCATGTGATTACATGACAGTCTTACTTTGTATTAGAAGATATATTTATAGGTTGTGGGAAAAGCCTGGAATAAGAGTTTCAAAGTACAAGATTGACAAGAATAGCAAGCTAGTAAAGCTGGAAAGTAAATAAAAAAAAATGCAGAACATAATTTCAAAACCTCTTTGAGCGTCTTCCCTGATACCATTAAACACTGGTTTTAATACAGAGGATCGCTAGTACTGGCACTAGGACACTAGCTCCTCTCTCTTTGGTCTGTTGAGCTAAAAGACTCTATTGGAAAGAGCTTTTTACTTCAGCCATTTAATATTTTAGCTGGTCAGCTTTATAACACTCACTGGCTTCCACTGCACTCAAGTGCACAGAGTTCCAGCCTGAGTCTTTGCTCCTGTAAAACTATGTATAGAATCCATTTAGTTATTAAGATTTGCTTTGGATATGAAGAACACTTCTAAGTCTTCCTATGACCAAAGCTTTAATCAGGCCTCTGTTTCTGTACCGACTGCCAGGCCCCTTTCCTCTGCACAGTCTTTACACAGAAATCAAAGGCTGTGGGAAAGCAAGATAGATAGACAGCCTGCAAACATACCTGTATATACACATTGATTTCAGGTTTTGATATAGATGACGTGGAAGGTTTCAGGTGTTGTTGCATCTTCGCATTGCTCAGTTACTGTTGTGGGTGGGTAAGTACAATCCAAAATACTGTAGAGAAACTAATTGGCAGATATTATTATTACACACAGAAAAATCTAAAGTGCCCTGTTCTGTGGATCTCTTTAACAGGCTGACTCCTCTGGGTCAGTTATTCTTAGCCTAGTTATTTTCATCTTATGGCATTACAGGTCTAAGATTAGCCTGTTAGGCGTTATCATGCCATCTGAGTTACCTCCTAATATAACTGTACACCGGAATGATTATTTATAGACAGAGCATTCTGTCATTTTTGCTTTATTTCTGGTACTTTAAATAAAGAAGAGCAACATTCAAGAAAAACCACAGATTCCTTCCTGCTGCCAAAACAACATGATAACTGCCTGCTGAGAGGCAGGGATATTGTTTAAAATGTGCTCTTGCAGCAGATGCAAACATTCTCTTTATCTCCTCCACTTCTACTAAAATGAGGTAACTCAGGGTACCACCACTCCTATCTCTTCTGGAGGAAGGAGAGTGGTGAAAGATCAATGCAGTGAATGATGAAGATGGAGTTGTGGTTGCTGAGGAGAACAAGGATATCCAGGTGCTATTTTTAGGTGCTGGCACTGTCAAGCTCCATGTTCAGTGTGAATGTGTCACATATGCACACAGCTCCACCGAAATGGACCCCTATAGTTTTTGTTACATAAAAGTGAAGTCTGCTGTTCAGTTAGCCTTCTCAGTGCTTTTCACAGACGTAACAGCAAGCTTCAGCAAATTGACACATATTTAACAAACCATTTTTTAAGGCTGCTTCACAAACATTTCTGCTCACTAGAAAAACTTCAATCCTAAAGCACAGTTGTCATTCAAAGGCAGAGGGAGGCACATTCTCTCATAAGGAAGTTCAGTGGGATCGTTGTGCTTGTTATGTGTTTCACTAGGAGCAAGCTTTTAGTGACAGTTTAGTAAAGAGCAGCAAAAATAGTAAAGTGGCACATCATCGGTGCAGCCTCTGACTGTAGTTGTTGTTTAGGAAACTGGCAATTTATAAAATACTGAAATATTAATGGATTATAATTATCTGATGAGCTTAATCTTTTATTTCTTAGCTTTCTTCTCTAAATAAAAGGCATGTTTTTATCTTTCTGCATGTTCTGGGTGTAATCAGGGGACACCTTAATTTTTTTTCTACTTTAAAATGCTACTAGTGTAAAAAGGCTTGCAAAATGAGTGGAAGCCTTTGCATGGTTGAACGATATAGTGCTGGTTAAACTCCCATTATGTAATAAGCAGCTTGCTTCTTTTGTCAGACCAGCAGTTCTGTGCATGACTGTAAAGGTATATTGGCATTTAGTATAATCTGAGCATAGCCAACACATTTGTTTTATTTGTTTTGTGTCTCCCAGTTGTAAGTTCCTTCCAGCTTGTGGAGTATACAAACATGACAAGAGCTCCAAGAATCCAAGCCCTTTGTGGATGAATGTGCTTGAAATGCAGGATGCTTTATTCTAATGATAACACGTTCCTTCCAGTAATGAAACCGAGTATCATCAAAGAGAAACAAGAGAAGGAGCAGGATGAATTCATTGAAAATGAATCGTATTTTTACAATCAAAGACTATTGTTCTCTTTCATGATGCCTGTGGTTGAGGGTATGCATGCCACAGGGAGGAACCACGGCTATTCAATTTCAGTAAAGTCTGGAATGAAGTAATGAGGAAGCTTAATGTTAATTTAATATTTTTCCCCAATTGTTCTGTTCTTAATCCAAGTTTCCTTTTTCTTTCTTGGTGCCCAAGGACACCACCTTGTTGGTGTTGTGTAGTAACAATATGAGAGGAAGTAGGGAAACCAGACTGTTAGTGCTTAATCTCACATAGAGACTCTTTGGTGTTTGCTACTCCTGTTTACGTTTAGTAAAATGTTAGTGATAGCCTTTTATTTATCTGTTCACAACTCCTTTTCGTGCAAAGGCAGTAAGTTCTTAGTTCTCTTCATCTACCTGTTTGATCTCTAGATCAACCTCCCTATTGAAAAACATGTGTTTTTCCCATGGATACAAAAGAAGTAAAACTCCTCAACTGTTCAAGTTTTCGATACTTTTAATTTGAATATGACCTTGAAGATGTAAAATGCATAAAAGAATGCACATGTTACAGTATCACCAACAAACTTAAAATAAAATAGCTATTTTTTTTTTAGATTTCATGCTGACCTGAATAGTGATGGAATTAATATGAGGCACAGAATGGTGTAAGAAATAGCAGAAGGAAAATGATCAGTATGATTCTTTATATTAACATGTCTACTTTTATATGTAGATACAGATATATTGTTAAAGTATTATATAAAAATTACTTGGATGCCTCAAAATGCTCTTCATAAAAAACCTTGCACAGCAGCTGCTGAAATCTAGTGGGACCTAAATTCAGGAGAGCACTTTTACCTCGGGAGTCCGGTAGATGCTCACCAGCCTGTGTCATGCATATGCTCAAAACTGTTCCAGGCTCCAAAGACAGATCCACTCATTCCCACGCACACGTCAGAAAGTTGGCATCTTTTTATTTGCTGTCACTGTTTTTTTTACAAGATCTGTTTCAGAAGGAAGTTTTACTCTATTGTGTCTTTTAAGAATTGGCAATGGTTATTATTGAAGGAATTCCATAGGAAACAGTAAGTCTTGCCTAGCTTTCTTCAAGGATTATGAGGGAAGGACTGGCACAAGGGAAAGCAGAGAATTTAATAACTGGAGTAATAATGCAGAAATGGACTATACAAGCGCTTCCTATGTTAAAATACTGTTTTAAGGAAGGGTGGGGAAGGCGCTGAAGATGCAAGAGAACTACGTAGGAGGAATAAACTAGGGGAGTTTTCACTGAGAATGAATAATTTGTTTGGGAGAGGGAGAGGTGTAGGACACTAAGTCTGTTTATGCATGCACTACAAACTCTGCCACATCTCACCATCCCAAACTCCCTCCGCAATGTAGCACAGCTTTCCTGAAGAACCTGCAGAGGAATCTCACTAGAGCTTTGCCATAAATTCCCATCACTGCCATTTGCACCATCCCTATCTTGACTTCTCTGCTTGGCCTAGTAGGCCGTTTTCTGAGCTCTGTGCTTATTTTCTGGTTTTTTTCTCTCCTGCCAATGCATACAGGATGATAATGGGGTAGCTGGAGGACTTAGGGGAAAAGAAAGAAAATTACAAATTACAACATTGAAGGGCTACAGGAAAAGAAATAAAAAAGGAATGTTAATGCGGCTGAATTAAGTAATAGTGATGCTATGGATGATTAAGGATACTAATAATGACACAGCTATTTTGTTTAGAAAATAAATGGGAATATTTAGAAAAAATTGGGCAAAAATTCTCAACCCTTGTCTGCGTGAATGCCTCTCTGTTGTCACTGTTCATGCATATATACTTGTCACTAGTAGGCATGTACAATTACAGAAGAGATATATACATAGATACATCACCAATCTTATTCTGTCCTCCCTCACTGGGCATGTTTTGGTATGACTATGTTAAAACTTGTCAAAAGTTTTAGGAACTATGGGTTTCACAAGATAGTTCAGGTAAACTCAAATGAGTGCCTAAGGCAAAGTGATTTTCCCCCTCCTGCAGGCCTAGCAGCCCACAGGAGGTGGACATACATCCCGTAAACCTCCCTGTCTGTCTGCCATTCTTCATCCGCAGATACCCAGAGGTTTGCAGCAGTGCACATTTATTCCCAAAACCTCAAGAACTCATTCTTAAGGACCTGGTTTTGCTATTCCCTCTGGGGAATACTACTGCTGGTCTGTTTTAGTAGTGACTAGGAGCTCCAGGTGCAGGGCAGTTTATAAAACAGCAGCCAAACAGGCTTTAGTGTTCTGCAGATTCGGAAAGACCTGAGTGAGTATAGAAATCTGGACTATTCCTTTCTTCATTTTTCTCTTTCTCCTTTAATTTTTAACTTTTTATTGCTGTTACCTGTGAATACTATATGTATGGTTATACAGATATAAGGCCTCAGTACACAGGAGTGAAGGAGGTCTGTAGAAATGGCAACTGGTGTTGCTGGAAAAGAAGACCAGTGGTCCAATCCTCTCCCTGGTCCTGAGCTCTCATTCATCAGCTGAATAGTCCTGTGCCTTGTACCGACACAAGTATTCATGTATGTGTTCATTGGGACTGATGGAGTCAACAGCTGACCCTGGTTAAAACATGCCCCCCCAGTTCCCTGTGCCACTTCAAGCATGTGCTGCAGTGTGTGGAAGAAGGGAATCATCCTTGGGGTCAGAGGGACCGTGAGCAAGGGAGGGAGGGACAACCATTTCTCTCAGCTTCAGCTGTGGCATACAGTAGCCCCAAATACATGTCAAACTGCTGCCTGGGAAATCTGTGTCTGGAGAATACATGCCTTGCTCCTCTCAACATCTAAAGGACAGAGCCTGAAATTTCACACCCAATTAGCACCTTGTTAAACTCCAGTGAGCTACGTAGCATTTTACCATTAAGTAGAATTTATACTGTCCTCATGAAGCTGTCAGTAATTAAATTTCATCATCCACAGAGTACATTTCATCTGTTAGTATAAAAGGAAAATACCCTACAAATGTACATGGTTTTGTTTTAAGAAGAAAATTATCTGTGGTGGCTTCAGCAACCTGCACCAAGACTGAACGTACTGGAAGCAGTAGCCACCTGCACCTCTGAGCCATATCAGTCCTGGTGGAGTGCCATGTGAAGACTCTGCTCCAGGAAAGCCTTCATGGCTCTTGTGTTCAATTTCTGCTTCATTCTTTTTTTAATCTTTCTTTGTGGAGAAAATGTTTTGCCAGACATTCTTCCACTGTAATCCCTCCTATCTCTCTATATTTGTTACCTAAGAACACTAAGGAATGCCCTTATCCTTCCTAAACAACCTGGAGATCAGTAGAATTCAAGTTATGGGAAGAAAATTTTCTGTCACGTGATGCTGTTCCCTGATTGCTACGCAGGTACTGTTATTAAATACTTCCCTATGTAAACCAAAACATAATATAGCTCTAACTGATGCTGACATTCTAGCAAATGCGGGTTAAAAGGACCATTTATTTGTTGAGGTTGTTGCCATTCATTCCGTATTGAATGCAGTTTCAAGTTGGCGGCACAGTTCGTCTCCTGTTGCTGGCACTGGGCTGTGCTGGGCTGGACAAAGTGCAGACGTTTTTTGGATCAGAACTCTTCAAAATGACTCTGCTGTCCAAAGTAATACCACAAGCAGAAGGTGCCAGATTTGAAAGGAGAGAGATTTTTATTGTTGTTTCTTTGCTATGAAAGTCTGTATGTCTGAACTGGGGACAGCCACGGACTGGGTCTCCAGTGGGACAGAATGAAACCCAGAAACATTAAGTAATAATATTTATGTAGGAAATAATGTGTTGTGTCCAACTGTCAGGACTTGGTATTTGACTAATTGTCCAACCTCTCAGCAGAGAGAAGACTCAGCTTTCTCCTTAGATAACACGTTCAGATGTTTGAACTTCATGATTATGAATGCAATTATAGTTTACCCAGAAGACAGTAGTCGCTTTCTGCCAAAGAGAAAGTCTGTATACATTAATCTTACATTTCTGCACTAAATCTACTTTGTTGTTATATAACCCTTACTTGTACTCCCCAGAAGGCCTGTAGTTATGCAAATAATTCTCATTTATAATACAGTTTTCTTCTTCCAATATAGATGGATGAATGCTTAGTGGATATAAATAGCATGTGTTCCATGCAAAAAAAATCCATGGTAGTGCAAATGAAAATCAGACTCTTTCTACTTACGGAAGTCCTTCGAAGCTCTTAATCATCTTAAATCCAATTAGCCTTTTCCTGTTTCTGACATGGCTCCCTTTGAGATAGGATAACCGGACCAGAATATTCCTGATGACAAAGCCTCATTGATGGACATGAAAACTTACTTTTATCCTGCTTTCTGTGCTTCCTGTTTTCATTTTTGAATCTTGCCGTACATCGACCACATGTTGTCACTGAGCTGTCTGCAATGACAGCCATCTGTTTTTAAGGTTATATTAAGGTTAGTGAAGCACACTAAGGTATCTTCCACTCATTCCTCTTGATAGAAATTACCATGCACATACTAAAAATGACTGAACTCTTCTATTTTGTATACCAGTCACAAAGCTTTATGAGGATCTCGGGCATTCCTCAGAGCCTTCCATGAAATGGTGAGTTTTGTTTTCTCTGTGGTTTTAACCCTATCAATCTTTTTTCCATTATTCTTCTTTCCAGACCTCTATTAAAAGAACAATGACTGTTGCCTCACTGGACTATCAACCTTTTCCTAAATTCAAAAAGAATATGTATTTCCCTTCTGCTTTTTATCTTTAAAACTGTTTCTGATCAATGGCAAAGTTCATGTAACTTCACATAAAGACCAGAGCAGGGGACAAACTCCAATGTAGCACCTTGTAGAAGGACATTTTGCAAGTCCAGTTAAGTCTGTGGACCAGATCCTTAAGCGGTACCAAGTATCAGAGCTCCACTGAAATCCAGACTCTTTTTTGGTCACCATTTTATTAACCATTTGAAGAATTTTTTATGCTTTTGTGTCTCAAAATATGCATGCAGTTATGATTCAAAGCTCAGAACTACATCCTAGAAAGTTAGTTTGCATCAAACTTGATTTGTTCTCTAAATGTCTGTGAGATTAAAACAAGTCAAATTTAAACAAAAATTGGCTCAGCTGTGGCTGTTAACAGAGGATATAGTTTCTGAGAGACCATATGGGGAAAGAATATCTTTTTTCCTTTTTTCTTTTAAAATTGCGTACATGGCTCTCATTTTGCTAAAATACTTTTTGCTAAATCCTTTGTAAGGTTAATCTGTAAACTAAAACAAAACATTAGAAATTTTAAATTCAAAATAACTTCTTTTGAAAGTATCAGGAGATTAAAGCTATTTCAGAACTTCATGCATTTTAACCTTCACTAGTGTGTTCACAATTACAGCAATATAAGCAGATCGTATTTAAAATGAACAAAGTATTTTTGCTTCACCATTTATTTGCAATGCTTTCTGTAGTTGTGATCCAAAGAGTTTAAAATGAAAAGAAAATATAAATATTACAAGTCTGATATAAATCCTAGAGGATATAACATATGAAGAGGGATTAAGGGAGCTATATTTATAGTCTATAACAGAGAGAGCTCGAGGGACATGAGCACAGGCTATAAATAACTTCAAGGTAACAATATAAATGAAGGAAGGGAATTATTTGTTCTCAAAAGATGGTGAAGCGTGGAATAATAGCCTGAAGCAAAGAAAAATAAAGTTTAGGTTAGTTGTTAGAACTTCTCCCTAGCAGTAAGAGCTGTGGAGAGCACAGGTGTAAATAACTAAGGCAGAAGACTGAAGCAGTACTTAAAGCACCAACTACAGCTATTTGGCTACAGATTAAAATTAATCCTAGATGGAGTTATGTTACAAAATCCACAGGGCTAGACTTAGTGATACAAATATTTTTTTTTCTTACCAGTTACAGTTTATAATGCTAACATTTCATGGTATACATTAATTTCCAATGAAGACTACATAGATAAAGCATTCCTTCCAAGATTATTATGCAGCTTTGACCAGATTAAGCATAAAAAATAACATTATTAGTAAAGTATAGCTTTGTTTAGTAGTGGGATTATAAAATCATACTGTTTTAATCAAAGTGGTAGAGTCCCCTGCTATTATTTGTTCTGGTGAGAAGGAAGAAGTCCTTTGTAAGGCATCCATACAGCTGTTGCCCACTGTGCTCACTGAAGCATCTGCTTTGGCAGGCAGGAGAGGAGATGGGGGCCTTGGGTTATTTCAGATGGTCACTTAATAACAATAGTCATTGACGGGGCAGGGTGCTTGTTTCTGGCTGGGGGCGGGGATCGTCTTCCTTCCCTTTCTCAGTCAGAATATGTGCTATGCTTGTCTTGGGGAGAAAAGGAATTACTTGGGATGCAAACTTCTGAAACAGAGCTCCTCGGCAATTTATCAAAAAAGATGAAGGTTGATTTATGCCTGCGGGATATATGCCTGCTACTCTGAGCTTAACACATCTGATCTTATAGATACTTTCCTTATCCTGGGACAGCAGTTCCTTGCTGCGCTTCCAGAGGAGACCATTGCCTCCTCTGACCTTACATTTGTGAGGTGCATCTTCTCCTTCAGTACCTACATTTGTCTAGCCACATCACAGGCATCATGGTCAGAGCCTCAGAACAACCAGAGACTGAAGTTGGAGAGAAGGGAGGTAGATTCAGCCTCTGTTTCTGGCTTCTGTTTCCTTGCAGCAAAACTGTTCCTTATTGACATGGAAATCTCGTAATGCAGGTTTTTGTGGTATGACTTCTCTGCTGTGAAGTCAGTAGTTCCTGGATGAGGTGGTGTCTTTCAAACACCGTAACCTTGCTGGTAAGCAAAATAGCTTGTGCGAATCACATATGGTGATGTCAGAACATGGCCATTTGCTGAGTACTTTTGATTTCACTAGAGTGAGATTACTTATGTAGGTTGAGCGCTGGCCTCCTTCAAGGTGAACCCTGGTATGGCCACAACGGAAGGAAAAGGAGGGAAGAAAGGCATGAACCCCAAAACAAATTGGAGTGTTGTATCCATCCCATTGTCCCCTTGCTGTAGAGCCCTTAAAACAATACAGTTCTAGTCTAGGTCATCACTTGTACATGTATTGATTTATTCCTCCTTTAGTTCAGTGTGTCTGGAACGACACTTCCTAATGCTGGAAATTTTATTTTGCAATTTAAAATTTTTAGACAAGATACTTTCATTGTAACCCTAAGAGAGGTCATATCACACCTTGCCCTCAGGAACAACAGAAAAGGTTTGAAAGACCAGACTTCTTTCAAGGTGGTATCAAGTATGTTTGAGAGTGTGTGTGCGTGTGAGAGAGAGGGAGAAATCAACTGACTAGAGGTAAAAAACTGCACAGATGTATTTGAACCTCTACAAATGACATACCGCTTACTCAATCATTGAGCGAATGAATGACTGAAGGACATCTGATATGTCAGGAAAGCAGAATGTCAAAATATTGAAATATGACAGTGCAAATGTTGCGATATTAAATTAATATGACAACTGGTTTTGTCTTTGCTTGTCTCACGTGTAATCCATTAGGCGATAATAGTTCTGGGGGAGTTATGGCTTTAGTTGCTACATGGAATATCCATTTATCCAAATATTGTTTGAGTTAACATTGATCAAATCATGTAGAAGTGTTCAGCTTGCGTAGCTTCAAGAAGTATGTGTATTTATAAATGGAGAGGAATGTAATTTCTGCTCATTTCTGCCCAAGATTTCATCCCTAGTAGCACTGTGCGCTTGAGCTGTTAGCACCATCAGACATTTCCACTGCCGTTAAATCAAGCAGGGTATGCTCTTGAATTAGAGGCTTTGGGGCACACCTGAACCTGATATTTTTAACCATTAGCGGAATATAGCTCAGAACATGGGCCTTTAGTTTTTCAGGCATTTAGTTAATACTTAGCTCTTTTCCCTATATTTCCTGTATACCTTTTAGCTGTTAATTTTCTCAGCTTTCAGAAATCTCTGTCTTAATAGGATAATTGATAATATTATTTAATGTGGATAATAGAGAAAAAATATTAAAATCCTGTATGGCAGAGGGCAGCAGTGGTAGGAATTTGATTTTATACTCGCCACCTCTTTTGTCATCCCTTCTTGGCGACACTTGAAACCACGTTTCCTCTTCGGCCAGACAGCAACACGGGAAGAATAACTTGTTCTCACTCATTGGCCACTCTTTGAAATACGGAGTGCCCCACATGCAAGGTGGCTCTGGTGGTATGATGCTGTTAGGTTGGCTGGATACCTCTGGTCTTCCTGGATCTGAGATAACTAAGAGAGTGCTAGTCATAGCCTTGGAAATCAGTGGTAATTGCCTGACAGCTCTCTCTGCGGAACAGGCACTGGCTACCACCTGGAGTAATTTACCTCATTTCACTCCATAGTCTTCAGATCTTACATGATGGTATCCTAATATTAACCATTTTCTGGGTTCTGATAATTTCACTTACAAGAAACAAATGCACTTTGGGAAAAGCACCAGCCTTTAAGAGATTGGACTTCTCTAAATTGCGCTGCTTTACACTGGCAGAAAAACTCAAGGGCATTGGGGCAACATAATAGCTACACAGTGATCCTTGTACACACAAATGGACTTCTCCCATCATGAAGGAAATACGGTGGCAGTGTTTATAATCTGGCTGCTTTAGAATTCTTTGGCATGAAGGATATCTTACATGTATAAGATTTGTTTATAACTACATTTGTATGTTAGTTATAAGGCCCCATGCATAAAAAGAATAAAGAACCTTGGGATGTGCTGAAAATTAGAATCAACTAAATTTAATTAATAAAAAATAACTGTTATTTTCCCAAGATTATTAAGGTGGCACTTGCATGGTTGCTATGACTTTTAAAATCAAAGAATAAAAAAGTAATCTGCAGCCCATCAGGTTTCTAGTGGGTGAAAAAGGCACTGAGATGGAAAGTCTAGTTATTTGGCATGCATAGTGGCACATTTCAGTATTTAATGTTTATTATGTTTTGAATGAGCTTCTCATAAATACTTTAATATATTTTTCTGCCAAGAGGCATCTGTCTTATACTGTAAAGGTCCTTATCACTTTATTTATTTCATATTCTTTACTGACAGTATCCTTGTTTCTTATTGACCTTTCCCAAAGTTATAGAAGACCAAGACAACCTTTTTCTTAATTTTTGTTTATATGGGCATTTTCCCTTCATTCTTTCCCAATTTGTGCAAAACTATGGATTTAATCATGAATCTCTTGGAATTCTCACAGTCTCCCCTTGGTGTGGCGAAACCTGTCGTTGTGAGGGTAGAAATAATTCAATTAAAAAATCCAGAGACTGTATAAAAATATTTAAAATTTGGAAAAAAAATTTGCATTTTCTTCTATGCAGATTTTAGAATTCATTCAAATTACTTGCATAATTTATTACAAAATAGGAACAGCTCTCAGTTATACTGGTAACAGTCACTTTCTCACAGTGTTCTTCAGGGTGTGTTTGCTTACTTGATAAAATGTGTAGGCAGACTGTCTGTCTAGCAGGTGTTGTTCTAGCATGCCATGTCCTGTCCACTTTATGTTGTGACTTTGTTTTCTAAATAGTGCAAAATGTTGATCAGTTATTCACAGTGATATGGATAGATGGTCAACTCATCCAAAATCTAAAATTTTGTTGCTGTTCCAAAATTAATGATCTTAACTTATGGCTGAAGCCAGCCGGTAAAGTTTGGGATTAAATTGCCATTTTCTTGCAATTGCTTGTCATTATGAATGGAAAAATATTCAGAAAAAAATTACCTGATGATTTGAAATTTCGTTCACTTGTACTTAGGCCAGAGGCAGATGTGGTGCACGTGTGAAGACTTACATACTTTATGAACTTAAAAAAGGGAAGTGTGAAATTAAGTATTATTCTTACTTACTATAGAAAGAACAAAATCACATGCTGATGTTCTTCAGTCTTTCAGGAAATATTTTATCTTTAGAACAGAGGCCCCGGGGCTACTGTGCACAGCTGAGCCTGCAACTTCTGCAAAACTACATATTCTTATGCATTTCTTCTGGCACCTATGCCTACACTGCCATTGTTGTTTCTTGAGAATTGAGAAAATTAAATAGGTGGTTAGGCTGCATTGAGCTCCCTGCTGCTGAAGCCGTTTTGCGGTAAGTAGACAGGGAAGTAAATGAAAGCTGTTGTCCCAGGTTTGTTACTGCGCTGTGAACACAACATTGGTAAGAGCCCAAGGACGTGCACAGAGGTCATTGTGGGGAAAGGGCTCTAAGTTATTTACTTTTCTAAGTCTGGAAGTAAATACTCAATAAATAAAGTTATGCATAAATTATTGTGCTATGCCTGTTAGCACTATATGGACTTTCTTCTACAGGCTGTTGAATATTCTGGTTCTGATCCAAGAAATTAAGTACCCTGTGTTTAAAGCTCTGATGTTTAGAGACCCATAAAGTCTTCATCAATCTGAAATACTATGTATTATACCTGGATCTCAGTGCATGAATCTGTGAAATAGAAAACCGTTGAGAATGTCAGGTCAAGAAAAAGTTTCTTACGTTTAAAGAGTCGGGTGAATTTAAAAAAAAAAAGTATAATCATTTTTTACCGATTACTTTCAAAGAATGATTACAACTGCTATGGTAAAATGATGAAGTCATACACTTTCTGCTGTTATAATAATTGTCACCGTCTTTGACTCATCAGACTGAAAAGTTTTGTGTGATCCTAAGTATTCAAGACTTCAAATTAGTAAGGACTTTTTCCAGGGGCTTTGGCAACTTGGTTAGATGTTCATTGTCATCTTAAACTTGACTGCAGTCTTCGAAATTGCTTTTAAAAAATTATGATCCTTAAAGCAGAGACAAAGGTTTTGAGGAAGTACTTTTGGTAGGAGGGGAAATGAATTTCTGATTTCATGCTTAAAAAGAACTCGGTGGAATTATTTGAGTGATTAGGAAACAACAGGACTCACAAGTTTCTATGAGGCCTTACATTGGGTAGACTAAATGTCAGTTACCTGCAATTGTATTACCCAAGCTTTTCAAGAGGCAAGGGATGGCAAGGTAGAGTGATCATCAAGTCCTGTAAGTTATTTGGTAGCTTTATTTTTAACATCTGTTATTAGGAAAGAACTGGTAAGTTTTTTCTTTCATTGCCAGTAACTGTTTCATTGTTACTGTTCTGCTTATTGGTGCATTGGTTTGTCTTGTCTGTTAAAGCCACAGTTTTGTACCAGAGTAGAACAGAATCATCATTCTAGCAGTGATCAAAAATGATATGGCTTACTTGTAAACATTTATCTTTAAGATTTTCAGACTAATGTGATGCACTACTAACGTTTATGGTTTAGGAGGAAAAGACAGTAAATATGTGTGAGGCTTGTGAACGTGCCATTCAGCTGTCTGATAAAATGTGGCTTCTGGGTTTTTTTTCCTGTTATTTTTGGCCAAAACATTTCAACCATTTTTGAGAAAGGAGCTAGACAAAAATAAACTATTCTGTCCTTGAAAAGTTCCATCAGTCTTATTGTAGAGCACGAAACTCTTGTGCTTTCTCTGCTTTAGATTAGGAACTTGGCTAGTGATACTTGTGGCTGAAAGGCGACTTTTCACTTTCTCTGTGCAAATGTCCTTTTGTTGGCCAAATTTAAATTGCAGATTAAGTTTTACTATTGTGTTGTTGAGAAAACGTCAAGGTATCCTGTCTTCAATTAGCATGTTATATTCTTGTCGTTTTTTAGCAATCTTGTTTTTAAAGGCCGGGCAGCTCAAAGCAGCCCTGGTGAAATTCCAGGTGCCTAAATTGAAGGCAGTAGCCTGTTGTATCCTCAGCTGTCTTGCGGACCCCTCCACGTCCATCACTAAGCATGGTAAGGAGTAGACTGTGATGAAAGGCCAGTTGGAAACTGTAAGCATCAGGGAGAGAAGGAGAAAAAAGAAAACTGAATGAGGAGGGAATCAACAGGTTGATCAAGGAGACTGGGTCTGGTCAAGGACTACTGAGAAGCTGGGGCATGATAGGAAGGATGGGATTGCGTGAATGATAGGAGCCAGAATCAGCTTGGATGGAAGTGGCAAAGAATTAATAAAGTACCTGAGAAGGGACAAAAGTTCAAGAAGCCAGTGGAATAGGAACTGCATAATCACATCACATTTTATTCCTATAGAACTTCTGCCTTATCTATGTCCAGAATGGGTGAAAGATGAAAATACTCCTATAACTTCATCGTTCCACGCCTAGCTGCAAACATTATTAGCTTCACCTCATTCGTACCCTACTCAGTATGCAAAATGTATTGATTTCTTCATGAGCTCAACTTTGCAGCATTCCTAAATGTTAATACGTTCACACAACACATTTTTTGAAATGTGGGAGGTTGTTGTTGCTGTGTTGCAGATGGTAACTAAAGCACAGAGCATTTAAAATACTAACATACCTAATATCTATGACTTCGTAGTGCCCTCAGTAAACAGATAAGGTTTGAGGCTTGAGGTTTTGGTATGCTTACTTTATATAGTACTGTTATTTAAGACAGAATTTGGTTCTGAATAGAGTTCTATTAATATAGTCAGTTAATATAAAAAAATGTTTAATTCACCTTATTCATCTTTAAAAAGCCAAACATTTTTATAAGGCAAAAGATGATTTATCTTTATCCAGGGTGAGGTGAGCTTCGCTACAGGCAAGGAATAATTAACTGAGCCTTCTGCTGTGCTTTGTGAAAATGTTATATATGGTTTCTCAGGTTTCTTAACATTTTATTTCAACATACTATTGATTTGGAGTTTGCTAAAGCCTGTTTAGTTCAGAATTGCTTCTAGGAGTGACTGATACAAAATAAGTGTGTAATATATTTCTAAGAAATGCTGTGAGTTCTTGTGAACTGTCTTGAGAAGGTCTTCTTTGTTCAAAGAAGGAGCTTTTCTACAAACATGTAATCTGTTATTTTGCTGACTCACTGTTATGATTTCAGAAAAATCCCTCTGTATTAATTAGCATGTTCTCCATTGTTTTGAATATGTTATCAAAACGTCTATGGATATTTTACCCTTGAATCCGTAATTAGCCAGCAATACCAATAAAACCACCTAAAAAGTGTTTCAAGCTTATAAAGATGCCAAAATTGGGAACTCAGGGTATCTCAGAGTTAAGCTACTTCTGCAGGTGTTTATAAATAATACACTTGTTCTAGGGAGTACTTAGAGCTTGTATAAAGGAGAGAAAGCATGTACTGTGATCTGCAGTTTGGGAACACTTTGCACTTTGATTATAATGACCACAGGCTTATTCCAAACCTGCTCCTTCAGGGCAACGAAAGATGTCCTTTCCTGTGTTTTTAGATTCCTGTCTCTGAATCTTCCTACAAGAACGTGGAAATTACAGAATTCCAGTCTCACGGTGGCACTTCTTGGTGGCCTCTTAAGTTAGGACAAGAAGGAAAAGCAACAGCTTAAGTATAGTCTCGGTAGCTGAGTCCAATAACCACATGGACAGACTTGTAGTGAACTGGATAATGCTGAAGTGGGATGGATGAGGAAGGGAGGAAAGGAGAAGGAGGAAGCTGTAATGTTTCTCCAGGGAGTCGTTGGTGAAAACCTCCAAACAATCATGAGGAAATGATTTGCTGTCAGCCTCTCTCCAATTAATTGGCTTGGTTTTAAATGTAAGCCTGATTGTGTTTGCAACCATACACAGTTCATGTCACTCATAGTCAGTGGTTCACTGTATGTGCAGTTCTGATAGGTAGGAGAATTTTGTTCTTCTTTAGCAAATTAATTGGCAGTTATCTGCGTTGTAAAGATGTGTATACTGTTTGCATACTTAAATGTTAATGTATTAACAAGGGGTAAGGATAAAGGATCCTCATTTTGCTTAGTTGTTTCTTTTTAAATAGTTCTGCTCTGTTTCCTTAGTTTCTGTCTAGGAAGCATTGCCTTCAGCAATTACCTTCTCATGCAGAACATTGAAGCTTTGGGCTTATATACGGCTTACCTAGAGCCAGGAATATACCCACTGGTATGGGTCTAGAGTAAGTGGAAACTCAGTGAAGTGTTTCTTACTGGTAATGTTCAGGTCAGGGATGACAAATCCATTCGCTTTATAGCCACAGTTTTTCTGTTGTAGTCACTGTTCAGAGCTGCTTTTCTTTGTGAATTAAAATGAGACATGCAGTGAAGTTACCAGATTAAATTCACCCTTCTACATTTTCTGTTCACCTACTAAAAGCATTAACCAAACGTAGTGAAAATAAGGCCTCTGATTAACCAATATGTACCTTACAATATGTAAAAGAGTCTTGGCTCGCTCTTTGTGCTTGCTCATCCTTAAAACATTTGCATTGACACAGGGGTTTGGGTAACGGAAGTGACACACGAATGACTTTTTCAGGTAACAAGCCTGGAATCAATATAATACGTAAGTCTATGTCTAACTTAAGTGCACAAATAAGCAATTTGCAGTTCATATACCAAAGTGTCTTCCAGACACTCAGGCTGTCTTTTGCAGGGTATCTCGTAACCTTACATAGGTCATCTTCATTTATGGAGCATGCTACTTTTTTAAAGTAAAGCTATCATACTGATATAAATTCCTTATGTAAGCTGGAGCTGGAATCATTCATGACTTGGGGAATACATTCATACTTTTATACCCATCTCATTAGATTTAATATTCTTCATTTTTCTAAGTCCCTGCTTTTTGTAGTTTTAAAGGAAGTATTTTGAATGTCAGCACCAATTTGAATTCATGATGTGAACTACAGTCGTGATTCCTTATGATACCTACAGCTTCTGAGCTGCAAAGGAAGGACAAGTGATGTAGAGAGAAGGAAGCTCCATTTTGTTCTTTCCCTCCCTTTCTCATTCAGGTGATTCCCACTAGGGACACAATCTAGTTATTAGTTTATAGAGCCTTAGGATTATGCAACTATTTATTAACAGTAATAATAGCAATATTAATAACCACAATAGCTGTGGTAATAGAAGTAATAATAAGCTTGAGTATGTTGCTTCTCCCCATGCTAGTAAGCCACAAGTCTGAAAGGTAGATAGAAAGACAGGAGAAAAGCAGGGATGGATTCTTACTGGGAAGAGCAGTATTTTATTCCCAGAGCAGGAAGCAGTTCTTTTGTTAGTATCAGTTCCTTTTTGTGGGCTTCTTGGTACACAGTGCAGAATGGAAAGGAAACATGAGAGATATCAAAGATAAAAGATGAAAAGAATTGGTAGACAGGTTTCATTAGTGGGGACAAATGAGAAAGGGGGAGTAGAGAAAAAGGAACAGTGCAGAAAGGAATGTGGTGTAGGTGGAGGTGACTGGTTAATTCTGTGAGCAACCTCAAGCTCTTTTGAGGAAGAAAAGCTGGAAAGATATTCTATTGAATTATAAACAGCAAACTGGCAAAAAAGAGTTAATTAAGTTATATCCTGGCAATAGAAAATCAAATATGAGATGACATTTTAGCTGTGAGGCCCACTTTAGGCTGTTGAAAAGTAGTGGAGTACTAACCATGTTCTATTTTTTCCACAGCCTCAAGAAAACCTCATGGCTGCAGTGTCGCTGCTAATTTGCTTTTACTTTTCATCACACATTAGTTTTGTAAAGTTCATTGTATGTCAAAGCTTTTGTTAGACAGTTTTTACATTTTAAAGGTAGATAGTTGTAAGGATGATTGTGCTTTCCTTACACTATTAGTGTACAGCTTCCATCGTGCTTAAGTGTCTTAGCAGAATTAAGAGTAAATATTTGCCCCTGCAGAATTTATTCTATAACTTACTGGAATTTTACTGAAACAAATGACACTAAGAAAGCTGAAGCGGTAAATGAAAATACATCCCCTGAGCTTGCTCTTAGGTAGCTTGAGGTAATATCGCTGCTGTTACGTTATCTCTTCTCTTTCATTTGGATGCAGGATTGTTTTTCTTACTCATTTAAAAATGAATGAAAGAAGGAAGTGACCACACAGAGCCTATATTGTTTCTACAAGTGTATCTTATAAACAGATTATCAAAACAAACATTTGTGCCACTCTTCATTCCATGAATAGAGAGCTATCTGATAGTAGTCAGCATGGTGCATCTCATAGAGAACTTAAATTTAATACCAGTGTTAGGCTTTATGTAAGAAGATAGCCTATAAAACTGGAGCCCTGCTTTGCTGTGTCGACATGTCTGGGGCTCAGAATAAAACTGAGCTTCCTGCTTTAGCTGTAGCTTGGTCTTAAAATAACTTGAAGAAATTATAGTTCTGATTACAGAGAAAGTGAAGGACTTAGAACATTCTCCTAATAAAGCCACGGGATGACACACAGCTTAATCATCTGTAGTCTGAGTGTAACTGGCATTTCAGAGAGGGAAACGAGCCTTTGAAATTGGATAATTTGATTTGCAATCAGGCCTTATTATTTTAAGAACACAGAAAACCTTTGTTTTTGGCAAAAATAATCATCTGGAATCCAATTAGAGGCAAGCAAGCCATTTTAAATATAATGGATGCCACACAGCACCCATAGGAAAACATGTCTCAGGGGAGAGAGAGCTGTGTTTGAAAAGGACTCCACTTCTTGTTTTTCTTATTGCTATTTTTGAAAGAAACAATTGTGCTGAAAGGACACCACCCTAAAGGATAAATAAAATGCTGGTGACTGAAAGTACATTCAAAACCAGTGCATGATAGGCAATAATTTACAAGTCCTAGGGAAGTCTTTCTATCATCTTCTGAATGTTATGTAATTTTACAGCAGCAGAAAACACTTCAGGAAAGTAAATAACACCAAAAGAAAACATGGCCATCCTCATAAAAAGTGCAGATTTCAGTGCACCACTAGTGGACTGAAAAACAAAGTATATTTTGAAATGAAGACAGTTTAGGTTAGCTAATGTTATTAAAGGTCCTTCAGCTCTTCTCTGGGGTTACTTTTTGCATGCTATAATTTTGGTAAATCTTTATAAATGACTAGTGATATTTAAAGGCTTCGTCACATAGCATATCAAGCTTTTGAGTGTATGTAATATGGAGAAGTGAGTCAATAGATACTATTCTTGTTATAGATTCACCATGGGAGAAAGCTGGTGCTACTTTGTGCCTGCGTAAGAATCAGCGAGTATCCAGTGCGAGCCTAAAGGTTTACTGCCTATATAGTTTTGCTGGAGGGGTGCCAAAGGCATGCTGTATTATTTACACAGTGAATAAGCTCTCCTCGTTCGCTCCACTAAGTGTGGATAATTATGACTCATTTTAGTTTTTTTCTGTATAAATGACACAGATGTCCAGACAACATATTTATAATTTCACCCCATCTGTGCTAATTTTTCTATAAATGTCCTTTTTGTGCAGCAATCATCCTGTTTTATCAACATTATCCACAGTGTTGAACAACATGAAAAGATATGACTAATATTCAGCCCTCATTAAATGAAAACATACCCACCCCCACCCATTCCAGTGTCACAGCACAGTTGGAAATTTCTTCGAGTGTCTTGGTTGTCTTTGATTTGGAGGGTTTCTGAGGCCAGCTTCCCTCAGCCCAGACATCCAAGGCTGACACTGTGGTGCCAAAGGACAGCAAATCCCCCCAGCTTGTGTTTAAGGCGTTGTACAACTACATGTATGTGGTTACCCATAAAGAAAGAACTCACAGAAATGTATATGTATTTCTTCTGAAATCAAGGTCTTTGCTTCAGAGCCCTTTATTAGAGCCCCCTCCTCAGCACTGGCTGGAGTGAGATAGCTATCTAGAGGCTTTTTTTTAGTCCTTGAAGTGGGACCAACTTTGTATGATGCCAACAGGAAAAGCATATAGTGTGTGGGGACTGCTCTACTGTCGTTTGCTTCTGATGTGCTATAGATGGTTGGTTTTCCCCTCTTCTCAAAAATTTCTACAACTTGCCACTGCCGAGGGAAGCTTGCATTGGAAAAGACCCCACAGTGTTTAGCATAAAACCTTTTTCAGGCCTGTTTCAATAAATCACCTCTAATTCATTAACCTTGCTCAGATTCACCCATGCAGTTATTATGTATATGTAATTATTACGACATTTATGTGGGAAGTAATTATTGGTCATTCAGAGAAAGTGTGTTTATAAATAAAACGACTTGGTCATTTATAATGCATCCCATTGTCCTGAAATTCATTCCAATTCCTGAAAACCACTGCTGCAATTTACAGTTTAAGAACCTGGAAAAAAATATTTCCAGAAGCACGGCCATATTACACTATAGGAGCAAAAGAAAAAAACAGCTAGGTATTTCCAGTCCCAACCTGAGAACCAATTTCTTAAATTTGCAAAACCAATTGAGAAAATGAGGTCAAGACCTCCAAACTCAGTCTTATTTAAGAGCAAAACATTACAGTGATGGGAATTCCAAATAGGGTAGAGTTTAAAATGGAAACAGTGTTATCAGAATCACAGGCTACTGAATGGCCTACTACTTAAAAACATATTGAAGTACTTAAAAATAGTATGAAAGTATGCTTTTCAAGAAAAGTTGTATCAAGCAGGTTTTTACGTTATTCCATCAATTATGTGTACAAGCAGGTTCACTAGCACTAATGCCTGTTTCCTCAGGAGAATAAACTGTAAGGTGTAGTTCAATCTGGTAAATAATAACTACACATAAATTAAGCAGTAGCAAAGAAACCACTGACATTTTCCCATTTGCAGAATAAGGGTTGTGCTTGCATTTTCCAGTGTAGTCTGAGCACTCACAGAAGAGCTCTAACCTGTCCCACCTTTTCACAGACCTTATGGAAATGAAGGGTTATAGGACTTCCTCCACTAGATATATAGGCAAGTGGACAACTGATCTTACTGACGTAAAATAGCACTTAAACTCTGTTACTTAAGATCTACATTCCAAAATTATTTAGGCATGAAGGAACTTGTGCAAAAAGGAACTTGGGATTCTCAAAAGCACTTGGAAGGCCAGTGGCTGCTGAGACCTGACAATGGGCATCTAAGGTCTTTCTTAAGGTACTAAATGTTCTTAAAACCTTCCCCGAATTCTAATATATTTTTCCCTCTGTTGCCATGAGTGAGATAAAAGTCTCAATCAAACTTTTCCTAGTAGTTTTTTGTAGCCTGATAGGATTCCTGTATGCAGGTATTTGTATACCAGCAAGATCTGCAGCTTCTGCTCAATGTGAGAGCTAGAAGCATATTGCTGGAAGGGTAAAACTACTTCTTCCTATTGTATCAAAAAAAAGTCCTTTCTATCAAAAAGTTTTGGTCTGTAATGGGGTCAGAGGAAATTAAAGTAGCCTTTCAATCTGTGCTATAGGAACTTCCTCTGAAGTTTCAGGCTACCAGACTAGCAAGTTAAATTCAGCAGCAGGGATGCCTTCAATTAACTGGATCGATTCTATTTGTAGTACAAAGGATATGAACAGCCTACATAGCTTAAAAGAAAGGAGGATAAATAGAACTTAAAGAGGTGCCCTGCATATAGCACTTTCAAAGGAGAGCAATGGGATCTCTGCCAGTCAGCAGTTTAAGATCATAGCTAATGCAAAGACTTGCATTGTCTAGTCAATAAGACACCCAGGAAGAATTCTTGTAGAAGAGGTTGCTCACAATGTAAAGCATTTCTCCTGCTGCTGAGAACACTGGAAAAGTGAGCAATGCAAATGAGTTTTAGGCAAAATCAGCAAATTCATTTTAGAGGAATGCATGGTTAGCTCAGGGGATTGGTAATAATATTGAGATCTTCAACTCTACAGCACCAGTTTGAATTTAACCTGGTTGTTGATGCTAATCAAAATACATTGTCCTTGTTATTGATCTGTGTGAAATTACTTATCAATGTCCTTGGAAGAAAATCCAGAACCTGCAGTTGGCACATAAAAGAATTTCAATAGAAAATTTTGACATAAAAATAATTGACATAAAAGAATTGAATGAACATGGTGATTAACTTACTATTTACCTTCTGCACACTGCCTCAGATGGACATCTTCACAGAGAGGCTGGCAGAGTGCATGGGGAATAGCATGTTCCTTGCCTCTCTCAACTAGTATAGGTTTTCAAGCTATAATGTGACAGTGAAGAAACTAATGAGTTCTCAATAAAGGAAAAAGGAAAATGAATGAAAGGAGTAGCTGATATATTTTGTCATTGTTAAAACATCTAGAATCATCAAGAAGTATGAAACTTCACTACATTTCTCTGTGCACTGGATTTGATCATCTCAGGATGTGTTACCTTGCAAGGCCAAATTCCTGAAGAATGAAATGGCTGTGATATGCCTCCATGAGACTGAAAGGATGGAATCGTTATCCCAGCCACATAATTTATACAATCTCCATTTTAGTAATCAGTTTTCTTGTCCCATCTACATGCAGTTATTTACTCCCCATAAGCACTAGACATGAGGAGACCTAATGAAGTATCTACACAGAAAGGTTAGACAACATACGCAAAGAACTAGTGGAACCGCCTTTCTCACTGTGGCCGGATTTGACTTTCAGCGACGTTTCAAAGTCCCCTCAAAAGCATCTCCAAATTTGAGGCTCTGGGGGACTCTGTCCCTTTTCATATCAAAAGTGATATTAAAACAGGGTTCGTTGGCTTAAAGTGGAACTAGTACTTAGTGTACCAAGTATAGGGGTGTTGGACTGTCATCCAGCTTGCTTAAGAACATGGCAGAAGTTTTTTTTCATGATGTGTTTGCTGGTGATAATTGTAGGTATGGAAGACATGGTAAGAGGGTTTTTTGCTTCGGTTACTATACCCCAGAAGGTCTAAAGAGCAAGAATTCTTGATTCAGAAAGCAGAGGAAAGACTGGTGTATAGTCAAAGTGAAAAAGAGGACTGTAGCACTCAATCTTTAAATCTGTTTCATGTTGTTAGGAAATCCAGTGCCAGCATGAGTAGTTTCATAATCCATTTAATAGTGCCTGAAAATGGAGGGATTGTGGATTCCAGTTTGTTTTGCTTTATCTAGCGAAATGTTAAAGGTGGCACAGATTGGCAAAGTTTCCATTTCAGTCAGTAGAGCTACTCTGTTATCTGGCTCTAGGCAACTAGATATTCACTGATGTCATTAGTTCAGATGCATGATAAATATGCAGTAAATTTTCTGTGTATTCATGTTAAGGGTCGAGGGACCGATATACCTC
>NW_010425893.1:1979-15345 GCF_000710305.1 Buceros rhinoceros silvestris | reverse complement strand
CTCTTGAACTGGGAAGCCCAGCACTGGACACTCACCTCCCGCTGCTTCCCTCCAGGCTCACGACAACCTCAAGCTTCCCTTCAGCACAACTGGAATAAATGCTGGAAGGGAAAAATCCCCAAAATCTGTTCTCTCCTGCAAGGCACTTATCACTCAGCAGTCAATTCTTTTGCCTGTGCCAAGGAGAGGAACCGTTTTCCATGTTGCTGGCAGAACTGTCAATCATCTTGATGAGCAGCAAATAAATGAATGCCCAATGATGGGATTCTATATTATCCTTAAAAAAGAAATCCATCAAATAAACATCAACAGGTAAATGTTTATACCCGACAGCCATCAATTTCAGCTACCCATGCAAAGAGACAGGTGAGCTGGACTGGTAAACCTCGAAATTAGAGAGGTATTAATCATCTGCTCCCAGCCAATATAAACAGATGTTATTTTTAAACAGGCAAAATCATCTCTTCCTCTGAAATTTATTTGCAACAGATAATGTTCTGTTACATTTTTAATCAAGCAGATGAAGTTACATTTAAATTGAAAATCTGCTGCACTCAACTAATCAGGCAAGTGAAATTCAGAGATGATTGAGCAGCGGCAGAGAGCACACCATTACAGCAGGTAAATGCGAAATTTACCTGTCACACCACACAGCTCATTGTTCAGCCACCGCGCTTGCAGGCTGGGAGCAAAGAACTACGACAAGAAAAGGAAAGGCATGTTAAACATATTATAAATCCATCGTATTTTAGGAAAACACCATTAACAGTGACAGGAGAAAAAATAAGCTCCACCTCTTCCCTACAGAGAAGCCAATAAAGATTTACATGGTTGACTCCTGCCTGCTTCACGCTGGTCTAAGTTGCATGTCTGGATATGCTGAGATCAAAGCACAACACCAAAAACCTCTCACATTTCTCCCACTGCAAAATAAAAAGCAAGACCAAAGAAAATCTAAAATATCTTAGGGAAGAAACAGCGTGATTTCACTGTGAATCTGTTTCCTGGCCCTCGTACAGACTTGGCGGCACACTCTATCCCACCACCTCACTCCTCCCTGCCTCAGCTCACCACTATCAAAGACTGCTGTTACTATCCTGGCCTGGCGGTTCACAGATGATGCTGAGGTCTGTGAACGCTGCCGTGATAGAGGCAGCTCTCACCTGAACAGAAGAAACACAGAGCCCAGCTACTGACTGCCCACAGAAACACCCTGAAACACCGTTTTACCAGAAAGTTCCAGAGAGGAATATCTTTCACCTTGATGTCAAGTAAGATCCATACACCCTATGCGTGACACTCATAAATTATGCATAGCTACGATTTTTTTATGTCAGGATGGACAGAAAGTGACAGCAGGCATCTGGAAGACTGTCAATTATCCCAGCTTTAAAGCACCCACACCTTTGAGCTGGTAGCAGACACGGAGGTGCTGGCAGAAGAGCACCACACGGACCAGCGCCGCACACATCGTGTGCCCTGTGCTCCAACTTGTGCCCGGGGCTCGCAGCCTCATGTTGCACCAAGTCCCGCTGCAGATCCAGACTGCTCGTGCAGAGCAGAACAAAAAATCTAACAGGCAGAACTAACCCCCACATCCAGGAGTATCTTGCGGGCTACACAGCACCAGCACACACAGGCACTGCATGAACCCCACGGTGCAATCCCACGTCCTCAGCCACACTGCGCCAGTGCTCCCGGCACCAGTGCAGCTGGAACTCGCCGCTCGCTTTCACACATATCGATCGTATTTTAAACCTGGAGACGACACAGAGACCCTGACGTGCTAGAGTACCCGTGGGTGATGTGTGGGAGACTGCAGAAAAGCCGGTTAAAATGCACACCACTTGAGAAGTTGCTTCACATCTGCTACTATTCACAAAACAGTCACTGAGATTCACGTCTCCCCTTTCCCCCAGGAATTTAATAAACCGTGTTATTTTCATACTCCTCTTCATTTGTTAAACAATTGTTCCTGCAACAACAGAAAGGTCAGTGGTTGGTTCAGCATGGTGTAGGTATCTGGGCAAGGGCTACACCCCGCACTTTAGGGTCAGGATTAGGAAAGCGAATGTTGTTTTAAAACAACCACCATATGGTTATTTTACACTGGCATATTTTGACCACTGCCATAGTTTAGATGTGGCAGCAGCTCTACAACTAAAGCCTTACATCAAGAGCTTTCAGTTCAGGTTAAGATATATAGCCACCAATCCTGAAGTCCTGAGGTGACAGCTAGGTTCACATAGGGCACCATGGCCAAAGGTACTGACACTGTGCAGGCACACGGGAGAGATGGCTGCCCTGCCTCGGACTGGGCTTGGCAGCTCACCTCGATGGGGTCCAGCTACAACCACCTGGGACGTGGCTGGAGGTTCCAGTGCATGGGGCTCGGCTGGTGAGCACCGATCTCCTGCACCAGCACCAGGCTTTTGCACAGGCATGCTGGGCCAAAGCGGCAGCGACCATCAGGGAGCGGCTGATGAACGGTGCTGCCTTCAGCAGTGCCAGCATTCACAAAGAAAACATGTGCGTGAGTGCATTGGATTGGAATTTACACACTTTCCCAGCCACCAACACTTCACACAGCTCCTCTCAAAAGTCACGGCATCCCTGACTTCCTGTTTTACCTGCCTCCGGGTGAACTGACTGATCACTGATAGAGGAGAACGTCTTACCAAGGCTGCAGGGGACCTTCATTACCTCTTACGCAATCTCCTTCACACCATCGTCTAAACAGAGACTTGCCCCATGTGGTGTTCAGGCAGCACCCTAACCCAGCCTAAGGAGCAGAGCATTCACATTTCCCTCAAATGTTGCTGAAAAGCTGATAAAAATACGATTATTTCTTGAGGAAAGTAATTCTTCACCTACCAGGTGAAGAAGTTCTGCCCAAATTGTGAAGAGAACCCTGCTTGTGTGTCTCAAAGGGGCAAGACAACAGACACCCACCAGAGATGGGAATGGTTTGGGAGAAAAGAGACGCATTACAGTACAGTTCCTGATTTCACTGATGCCACTCTACAGCAAATACATCAAGCAGCGAAGAGAAATATTATCTAGGGCGCTCCACGTTCTGGACTTCTTTAATTCAGCGAAGGTGAAAAAGAGTGCACTCTACCTCAGCGTTGCCCAGCACCATGGTCCTGGCTGTACGGAACAGGTTTTGGCAGCTAATGCTAACCAAAACCAGAAAGCATCTCCATTCTCTGTGCTGGTGTGTTGTTTAACATAGGTTAACAAAGCACTAAAAAGCTTTAAATGATTGTTCTGTTAGAATTTAGAAGAGGGCATGAGGAACCCCAGTCTCTCACCACCGGACCCTGCCCATGTGGCCCTGGCATCAGCTGGTGTGGGACACCGGGAAACACCATATCCCATGGCCACCAGTGGCACCACCGGGCAAGGCAGCTCTGCAGGGGCTGACACAACTGGGCCAATCCTCTCTTTCTTAATAACTACTGCCCCAAGAGCGTGCCTCTCGTTCTGTCACCTCGAACCCAAACACCCCTCACTTGCAGAGACACGGGAGCGCCGGCCAGCATGTGCCCACGGACTGGGCGGGTGTCCCGCGGCCACTGCCTGGCTATCAGTCAAGCTCCACTCCTCACAGGAATAATCCCCGATCCAGGCGACATGAGCATGCATTTGGAGCTCAGCACATGTTGGAGGGCTCTGCCAAACCAAAGCCTGTCTGCGTGTTTCCGTCTCGTTCACTGCACACCGTTCAAATTATTAATTCAATGCCTGGGCAATTTTAACACAGGTTTCATTGTTCTAAGCACTTCAGTTTTTTTCTTCAGTACTAGTTACTTCTGTGATTTTCCCCAGCATTTAAAAACATTCCACCACATTAAAGCGACAGAGTGGCTATAGAAAGCTGTACACTGAGATGGGTCCTGGAAAGCAGATCCCTTTCCCAGCTGCCCTGTGACATGACCAGCCGTTACACCAGAGATGATGTTATTATGTGAGAAACGACCAGGAGCCAAAGCAGAGCAGTTCGAATTCTAAACACACACAGCAGAAACCAAATTGTTGGACAGCGCTGCAGTACTGCACTGCAAATTAATACTACAGTCTGCAGTTGTCCAAACTGGGGATTCCAGTGTTGGATTCCCACAAACACTTCACAAATCTCACCAGCCTCATTCAGGAAAAGGAAGTTCCTCCCTAGTTTGACCCAGGGTACTCTGTTCATCTGGTGCCCCTGCAGACTTCACCGCAGCCAACATGCAATGCCAAGCGCCCGGACCTTTGCGGGTTCAGCTCTTCCAAGCCCTGATCCACCTCCAGCCCCTGACATCACACACTCACGTCTGTGTTAACCTGGATCTGCCACTGAACACCCTCCTCCACCACGTGAGCTCCCTTCCCACCCACACAGCTTCTAGACCTGGAAAACACCCGACTCTGAGACCAGACAGACTATGCAGTAGCCGTTAGAGCTTTTTTGGAGTAACTTGCAACAAAATGTTGTGATAAATTATTTAAAACTAATGTAACATATTATTAAGAGATGAAGAATGTTAAAACAGCATCGCTTATCTTGATCCTTCCACTCAGTATCTGCATTAAAGGTTATTTTTGCACATAATTTCCCTTTTAAAGAAAAAAGAAGTTAGCTAGAATTCCTGACAAAGCCTTTAAATATCATAAAGTTAAAAATTCAGAGCATAAGACTACATATTCAATAAAACTAAAAATTCCTTTCAGATGAGATGCAATTAATTCTAACCTTTCACACATCTGCAAGTACTGCAATATGGCACAAATTAAATTTTGCACATATTCTTAATTTCTTTGGTATTTAATGTGTCTTAAAACTGGTTTCTTCCAACGGTTAACTGCCATGCTGAAGACAGGAAACTCTCTGCAATTAAGACCTTTACCTGCTAGAACCTATGCTTGACTATAGTAATACAGAAGAAAACTATTTTCTAATGTTTTGGAGGACAGTTATGTGTAGTATGGGACTGCTTTGACTTTACAGCTATGGCTGAGGCTGGGAGAACATCACACAAGTGGATCAGCACACCCTGCACACTGTCTGCTGCTCCACATCTCCAGAGCAACTCCTGCCCTTCGCTCTGGTGCTCCCGGAGCAGCATCCACCCTTCCCTCACAGCTCCCATACTCTCAGACCAGCTCCAGTACTCCCACAGACATTCCCTTCCTGTGAGGAGCAGCACTCACCCCCTTAATCCAGCAGTGTTCGCTGGGTTTAAGGGGATCTCTCCAATATGGACTGAAATCACAGGAACATCACTCAAGTCACTGGTTAACAGTTCATGCCATGGTTACACCCTGCTGTTCCCGGAGAAGACTATTACATGGTTTTAACTGCATTTATCACTTACCTCTGCTGTCACTTTTCAGCCATGGCAGCCAGGCTGCCATGGATCTCAGAAATAACAGCAAACAGGACAGGAAAAAAGACACACACTGGAGTTTCTCTCTCGCACTCAATCTTCCTCTTGCAGGCGTAACAGAAGCCAAGAAGAGGCCTCAAGTACATGTTACGATGAACCCCTGAACCCAGCCCTGCTCCTCAGATTAGCACCTTCACTGTTTCAAGGGCCTGTCTGTTTTCAACTGTGTTTAATGTACTCTGGATTAGCTGTGCCTTGTAAACCTGAGGAACACCCAATGCAGCAAGAACTGAATGTAAATAAACAATAAAATTTACACTATTCACAGTAATGAAAGTAGTGCACTTTGTAATTTATTTTCTGTAACTTCTCCCCCACTTCCACCCTCAGCAGGTGATGTTTTTCTGTGAGCCTCCAGCTACGGAAAGGCCTCTGCCCCATCCAGCTCAGAGGAGGAATGTGGTTTGGGGGAGCAGCAATCCCAGCCTTGAGAGCACCCATGGCTGCTGGACCACCCGGCTTCATCTTCAGTCTTCATAAATGACCGACAGGATCGAGATGGATCAAAAGAGTGTTACCAGGATAGCACCAAAAATGGGGCTTATGAATGTGCAGACACAGTGTGAACTCACGGTCAGGGATAAAAGAAGAAGTAAGTTTTGGCCTTTGTCATTTCTATGTTAGTTTATCACAGGCTTACTTACTATTAAAGTTTTAGTGTTGTTTTTCTAACTAAAAAAATAACAGAACTAGTGTATTTGGCTCCACGTGTAATGTTATCTTTGATAGAATTAAGGCAGCTTTGTTACTAAATAAGCAAATTAAATTTTTAAACATCAGATGACCATCCTGACCAGCAGTCTGAGAAATCACCGATACTCACATCAAACTGAGACAATGAACTTTTTCCCCACAAGCCAGGAATTGCACTGAACCACACGGCTGGCTTCCAGCATGACCTCTCCCTGCACCTTGGTTGGAGGCAGGGAGTGGCATGGCCGGACAGGCCTGTGCTCCTGCAGCACGGCCACTGAGGACCTGCACCAAGCTCCTCAAGACTGGCCTCTGCTGGGAAGAAAGTCTGTGATTTATGGTGGCTGCAGGGTACGTCCTGAGCAGGGCTGTGAGATGGCATGCAAGTGACGATGGGCTGCTGCTGGGAAGGGGGCAGGAAGGACAGAGTCTGCAGGCCCTT
Source organism: Buceros rhinoceros silvestris (assembly GCF_000710305.1). Taxonomy (NCBI): domain Eukaryota; kingdom Metazoa; phylum Chordata; class Aves; order Bucerotiformes; family Bucerotidae; genus Buceros; species Buceros rhinoceros. Next base: position 8,778 of record NW_010425893.1, on the reverse strand, counting down.
TCTTCTACCCACCCTCTAGCCTATAGTGCCTTTGGCCACATGTCCACAACGGGGGAGCAGCCTCCACCTCATTTGGGTGGGACAGGACAGTCTGCACCCCATTGGACACTGCTCCAGGCTGCTGGGCCCCTGGGAGTGCTGAGCTGGGGCTCTGCCTCCCCCAGGGTAGGCTGGCGAGGCGAGCCAAGAGGGGAACAGTCCAACCACCTGCTACAGCAGGGTCACCAGAGCAGGTGCTCCAGGCACCCTGTCTCCAAGCTCTGCCTGATGTCCTTCCCAAGCATCCCTCAGTACATTCCTCTCTCTCTTCACAAGACAGAGATACTGTCCAAACCTTCAACTCCCTGACAAGACACTACTCTGCTCATCCTGGCATGCACGGTCTGTTATCTCCACTTTATCCACTGCTGCCCAGGTACCTTCTCCAGACTGTGGCCCTGCACCTTGCACACGTCCCTTAGCACTGCCAGCTACGGCTTCCCCACAAGCCTCTCTGCTCTGCTCTCCACCTGTCTAACAGATCACTCCCAGCAGTGAACGGATGGTGTGGGAAGAGGGGAGACAGTCACAGAGAGGATGGATGAAGTGGGCACATGCCATGCCAGCCCTGTCAGGAGAGGGTGAGGTCCCTGCATGCTGTGGGCAGGAAGGCCAGGAGCCACCATAGCACCGAGGGGCATGCAGGGGGTCTGCACAGCATGACTGTCATGGTCACAGGCATAGGGAGAAAAACTAGCATGGATGCTACCACAGTACTCCAAGGATACCCCAGACTCCTGATCAAACGCAGGGTTTGTGGACAGAATGCAATGTCTCAATGTGCTCTCACAGTCTATGCTATAAAAATACATAAGTAAAACACCACATTCTGACTATTTTCCTCCAAGTTTACTAAAAAATCTGCGTCCAGGGCACCATGCATCTTCTTTTCAAAAGCTTTAAATGCCACCACAGCTTCTGCATGAATTTGCACGCTGCTCAGTGGTGCTCACCACAAATCCACTGAGAAGTTTTGCACTGTAGAATTTTAATTACTGAGGTAATAAAATCCTCAAGTTCCCTTGAATTACGATCCTGGAGCCTTAAAATCCCGCTTGCCCTGCAGGGATTTCCTGCTCAGGGTCGTCTCCATTTAATAAGAAGAGGTCCCGGCCAAATCCTCTTCCTTTCTAAGACATGAGAGGTCATTGATTTGGATTTCTGCTTTTCCAGACATAAACCAATGCAAGAAACTTGACACATTGAAGGCCCTTTGTGATCAAAATCTGAGCCTGGTAATAGGACTTCCTGAGCTGTCTTCTTCACTTACTTGACCAAAGGATGGAATGGCCATTGGCAGGAACCAAGCAATGGGATGGCTGTTAGTGGGAAACTCTCCCATTTATAATTTTACAGAGCTATGAAATGAAGATGTCTTACCCCACTTTAGTTCTAATCACGACGCATTACCAACCCACACATGCAATTTACCCTTAAACATCAAAAAATCCCAGACTACATTTGCTAATGCTGAAGATCCTCCAGAGACAACTTTGAGTCACAGTTGCTCCTATCACCTGGAGGTTTGGGAATAGCCCACCCATCAGCACACAGCTGGACTGACACACAAGCTTGCAGAAGCCCCTTGACTGGAAGCGGGCAGGCGTTCCTCATCCAAGCCCAACAGGATGAGAGCCCCACACAGAGTGAGGCAGCGCAGATGACAACTGACCCTGCTTTGAGCCCTGATAGCCCTGCCCTTAAGCCCCTGTTAGCTCTCACTTATCACTGAACACCTTCCCTCATCCAAGCCTTAACATCACTGAAGCTCAGGATGGACAGGGCTGGTCGTTCTAAACCTAGGGCTCAAGGGAGTACAGCAAAGAGAAAACAGGGGTCCAGAGGCCAGTTTGGCTCTGGCATGTCCATCAGACTTCTGCCAGAGCTTGTAAATCCCGCCAGGACTGAGCTGAATTTCAGAGGCAGCAGGTCAGCACTTGCCTTCTGACACATCTTGCAGTGTGCAAGGCTTTTCTGCTGGTTTGGCTACCTTGTCTTTTAGCTCATGCAGAATAGATGAGTGTCACCGCACACGCTGACAGGTAAGAAAAAGTACCACTTGTGAAAAGCTTCACGTTCTCTGGATTGGTCTGGATTGCCATGCTCGCCATTACCAGACAACCCTTGCCATGGAGCTGCAGCCGGATGCTCTTCTTCTCTGGAGAGGTCCCAAACCAACCCGGACACCATCCTGGGCCACCCGCTCTAGTGACCCTGCTCTAGCAGGGAGGTTGGATTAGATGATCCCCAGAGGTCCCTGCCAGTCCCCACCTTTCCGTGATTCTGTGACTCCCATCCGAGGTTATTTCCTCTGCAGCCAGCCTTCAGACTGCCTGATTGCAGTCCATCAGAACAGGCTCTCGCAGGAAGGTAAAGAACGTCCTTGTTGATGGTGCTGGAGCAGCTGCCTCTGCTCTTCTGCCTCTACCCTCACTTGCTTTAATTGCCTGTGCCTTGGGGGACTGGAAGGGGCAGAGCAGCAAAGAAACCAAACTTGGCTGTCACCATGCACAGAAGACCTCGGCCTGAGTGTCTGCCTCCCACCCCACCACTACCCACAGCCCTGTTCCTGCTTCCCACCTCCTCCTCCAGACCAAAGATTAAATAAAATCGATATCTAAGATGACCAGAATTCAGGGTTATTGCAGCAGTAGTAGCATTCTGCTGACCGGGAGTCCCCTCAGATCTTGTGCGATAGTGACGAGCACTAGCACAAAGAGGACGGGCTGGACAGAAACGCCACTCAGCAAACATCAAGAACCACGACCAAACACAACAGTAGCGTCAGCACTAAGACACTCAATATCGTCTCACAAATTCACACGATTCAGGAGATTCTCTTTCCTAAGCCATGGAAAAATAACCTACACCTTGGAAATGGCGTTTAGCAGTTTTCCTTTCTTCTCGGTGTGACAACGAAAACTTTGAGGCCACCAAACAGCCGGTGGCTATCCAGCTCTCACCATCATTTGCAAAATGTATTAATAATTTAAAAAGATGACATTGTCAGTATTCCAATTAAATAATGATTTGACTGCATCTTCCAAACTATCACATGTGCCATCAAAACTGGTATCTGTGCAATTCCAAAGACGAGCTTCTCACCACCTGAAATCATGTCAAGGGATGACTTTGGGGTTAGCGACTATGAGGCAAAAAAGCCAAGGAGTGTGAGCTGAACTCTCAAAGATGGAAATGAAGAGCTTTTGGCAGGATGACTGGAGACCATTTTGGATGGTGTTGTAACTCACTGGCGCTGGAGCTTGAAAGAGGTGAATAAATTTTTAATCAGGAAAAGCAGAGAAAAAGGAGCACACCAGAGAAACTGTCAGTAACATTCTGCCTGTTTTAGGATCCAAAATAAGTTTTCCAGATTTGGGATGGGGCAGCCAGACTGATAAGGAACCCCTGCGCCTGTACTGCCATTTCTGTTTGGGCAGGTTCCGGCACGCAGTAAGAGACACCTCTTGTTACCATCAGATACTTCAACCTCAGACTCGTGCCTAGAGAAATGTAATGAAATAGGACAGCTGAATTTGTTGGAAAGCGGCATTCAGGAAAAATTTACCCTGTGAGCTTTGTCAACCAACAAGCATGCTGCATGGAGGATCTGGCACTGGCAGAGGAGTACCTCAAGAAACGATGCTCTCGGGACACTGCTCAGCACAGCATGCCTGTCCTTCCTGCCCGCAGAACACCTTACCGATGGACAGCAGCCAAACTAAGCAAGCCTGCTACCAACATCCCTACATTTACTGTGTGAGGCAGCACACAAGTCAGACTTCAAGGGATATTGGTGACCTGGACCACCACTTTGCACCTCTTGCCACAGACAATAAAATTTAACCCAAGTTCTTTTTAACTAGCCTTGGCTTTTCACAGGGCAGACGATAGTCAGAAGTGTACAACCCGGTTAAAACACCACCCTCCCGAAACGCATTAACGCAGCAGCACTCTCGCTTCAAAGACAGCCAAAGAGAGGATCGAATACTTGGTACGAGCCCAGCATGGCAGACAAGAAGGTGAAGAGTGGCCGGACCTCACCCTAATGGGACGGCTTGCTCACAGAGCCCTCGCGCCCAAGGAACGGGTGCGTACGTGTGCAGACTGCCCCCAAAGTCAGCCCGCGCTGGCACTGAAAGCATACCCCTCGTGTCGCTTAAACACACCCCAGCCTTGCAGCCTCTCATCTGGCCCTGACATGGGGCCCTCAACACCCGGGTCTGGTACATCCCGCTGCTGTCAAACACAAGGCACAGACACCTGGGGCTGCTCTCAGAGCCCAGCAACAACTTCTGCTATTCTTCCCTGCCTTCGATCGCTGGTTTCTCTGCAGACACAAAGCACAGCAGCACCGCAGTGAACAGTTACCCCACACCACACATTCACACTAAAACATCTTTCCAAAGGCAAACCTTCTTCTGCGCTAAGAAGACTGAAAAATTACATTTCTCCAATGTAGAGTAGATATTTTAGAAATTCATTCATTTTTCAGCTTCCAAAATAACTTGTGCCAAAATCTGTGTGAATTATTCACTAATTTATTTTTCCAGAACAAAAACCAAAAGGGAAGCATGAATCTCCTGTTAAAGACAGAAGTCACCATCACTGTTTTCTACCAGTTACAGTCCAACAAGGAATTTTTCTCTTTCCTTCTGACTTCTTTATAGTTTCTAAAAGTTCATCATATATTTTAAGGAATCTCTCGCTCTTGATCTCCAAAAAAAAAAAAAAAAAAAAGGCTGTGAACAAAAGAATTGGCATGTAGGGACCAGCCAGCTTGCCACAGACCTGTGAGTGAATGCATAACCACAAAAAAAAAAAAAAAAAAAAAAAGTTAAACTGAAGAAGAAATGGCAAGTGCTGCTGTAGAAGCCGTGCTCTATTAGGCGCCCTGCATTCACATGGTGACTTCTGTGAAGATTTACCAGGTGACTCTCCCACACAGCGTCTAAACCAGCTCTGACGGAGCGGCTTTCACCGTCAAGTGTAAGTGGTTAAAAAACCCAAAACGCAGTTATTCCAGCTCCAAGAGCTCCAACTCCCTGACCGTGCTGCATCCCCACACACACCCTGCCACACTTCCCACACACACCCAGCTCATCCTCCTGCCTCACCAAGTGAGAATGAAATAAAATCAGAAATCATATTTCTCCATTTTTGCTGCTTTAAGAAGATTATTGAAATGCAAGAAGCTTATTATTTTGCAAATTAATCTCACCTGGTTTTCTGGCCCATTGACACTGGGGCCCAGGACAGCCGTGTCTGAGCCCACTGGTGCGGGTATGTAATGAGCAGCCTCTGGCACTGAGAACCCAGCAGGGCTGGGGGTAGGCTATTGGCCATTGTGCCTTTAAACCCAGAAATAACTCATATGTATCTCTTCCCAGACACTCCACCCAAAATTGTTTTATTTAACATTTGTGTCATTAGGGATACTCTATCTGCATAAATGGAAGGGTTTTGCTGCAAATAAAAAAAGAGGGACAAGGTGTTAAACAGATGTTGTGTTTGCAGTGTTGAAACGCATACAGGTAGCATAACCTGGAAAGATGAAGGAAGTTCATTTTTAAGCTCTATGTATATATACTACACTTTGTATTAATATTACAGAAACTGCTCTATTAACTGTATGTTCAGGGCAGAAAGAAAGAGTCTTCAGAAAACTCAATGCTAAAATGCAAATGGGGCAGTGCCACATCTTCCTGGTGGGCTGCGAGGGGAGCCTTCCCCCATTCCCCTGATGTCTCTCTCAGACCACTCCCCTCTTGGTTTTACAAGGGCAAAATAACCTCCACCTCTGGACTAAAAACATGTGCTGCAATCACTGATGGTGTCACACTTACTCCCCAACACCACCCAGGGCCATGTCCCCACACCTTGGTGTGCAGTGCCAGGGACACGGTGTGTTTCGCTCCACAGGAGTCGGTGAGAGAGGAGCGACAACAGTGTTTTCTATTACTGGGATAACAACTAAAATACCAGTGAAAACACCATGCTGTGCTCCTGTACCTGTCCCACAACTGACACAGCTAGAACACAGGAGACTGACTGCACTTTCACCACAACTGTATTCCACTGTTTAGAGTAAAAGAACTGAAAAATCATGTTTTTTAATCGAGAAGCATAGGTGGTGTTAGGATGCTCGTACAATGCAGCCGAATGCGGAGGTTGGGCACTGTAACCCGTCACGAATTTTATTAACTGAGTCACCAGAGAGAAATTTTCAACCCCAAGCAATGGCAATATTTACGCTCAGATCAATCAGATCCCGACTGACCGCTGAACCACTGGTCTGACATTGGTCAGTAATAAAAACCCAGAACTTTGCACATGGGGGCCGGTGATGAGAGTCTGACATCAATTCCTTGAGGTCATGTTGATTTTTCTTCCATTTTTCTCCTGTCTTTTTGTCTTTCCCTTCAACTGTTTGAACAACCTCTGATTCTTCATTCATTCCATACAGAATTGTGTCCTCTATGGCTTTACTGTACTAACAAACCCCAAAATTACAACAATAAATATTGGAAAATAAACTGAAAAGAACTTGTTGATTGTCTTAAATTTCTTATCCAGAGCAGAAGAGCATTTTTCACCCTTCTCTTCACCCTTGAATTAGCCGGTGTTACCATTAATTTCCACATTTTCCTCGTTGATGGTAAGTATACCATCAAAAAACAAAACAGCTGACTAGACGTTCTAAACCAGCTGTCCACCTCCTCTAAAGCAGGGCAGCCGATTGGCCCGCAGCTCATACCCC
>NW_010425893.1:0-1953 GCF_000710305.1 Buceros rhinoceros silvestris | reverse complement strand
ACGTGCAAACCCGGCGTCCCCCCTCCTCTAAAGCAGGGCAGCCGCTTGGACCGCAGCTACTCCCCAGACTGATTTATCCTGGAGCCCTCCGACGAGCCCGCATCAGTAGGGGCAGCCGCATCAGTAGGGGATGGCAGAAAGCAGGCTCCAGTCAGGGTGCCGGCATCACTTCATGCCAGCGTCAGGCACCAGCAATCCGCTCCTGCTTCCCCTTTTGATTTCAAGGGCACACCTGAAGCTAAAACCGACATCATCACCAAAGAGACGGCGAATGACGAACAGCAGCATGCAGATGTTGGTGAACCTTAAGAACACAACCCCCTAGCTCCACTGCAGCAGATTTCCCACTGTTCACAGCAGGAACGCAACTAGTTTTTGACTCCTGTGCTGTGCTCGTGCTCTGCGTGCAGTGGAGGGATCGTGGGGATCCCTGGGAACAGCTACACCATCCTCAGCGCAGGCACTTGGTTCTGCCATGCGACTGCCGGGCACCGAGCAGCAGGGCCAACTGGCAAGAGCGCTGCCGGCACGACCACCCGCCTAAGCCAGGAAGCTGGAACATGTTTCCATCCTGTTTATGAAACTACAGAAAAAGAGAGCTGCGTCGGAACAGAGTTGTTCCTGCAGCTGTACCAGGACAAGGATTTTGTGGTGTATTTTTCATTTATGAACAGACATGCTCCCTGTAAGACACAAACAGGAACGGCGACACGGGAACAGCGATCAAGCAACGGCCTCAGTTTCACTGATGAAAAAAAAAATTCAGCTATTTGCCAAATGAAAAAGAAATCAAAGTTTCATGACGCTATCTTTAATAACCAATAAATTTTCAGCTTCTTTTACAACACTATAAAGTAAATTTTCTTTTGGGAAGAACCCAATTCCCAAGAGTCTGCTTGCCCCTGCAAAGTCCTGCAGGTTTTTAGCTTCACAAAGCAACTCTAGATAAGTCAAGATTTGAAATACATAAAAATAAAAATAAAAAGGAGAGGGGATTTTGACGGTGCATTTTAAACAAACCGTCTGAGCTGGCCTTAAATTATCAGAACTCATCAGACACCAGAACTCACAGGCGAAACAACAGCTGCTGGTGACAGTGTTGCTCACAAAGGCAGCCGCCCCAGCCCCAGGGGCCATCCTGCCTGTGCTGTGTGCACGCAGCCTTGGGTCTGGGTAGCTGCTGCTGGGTGCTGACTGCTGTCCAGCATCCTACCCAGCATCCTGTGACGAAGCGCTGCGTGCTGTGCAGCAAGCTGACTTTATTTCCCCATTTCAGGGATAAGACAACACGGGCTGAAGGCGGTTACAGCTGCTTTTGCCCATTTTGATACCACTGTGCTTCACTGCCTCACCCGTAACATCTCCATGTGCTCCTTCTAATGGCTGGAGTCCACCAGAGAGCCATGCTCCAATGGGTGTCCCCACACTAGGAAGGGTATTTTTGTCCCTGGGAGATGGCACACGTGTGTGTCACAGAAAACCTGCATCACCGACATACGTCATGGAAGAGTCATTCCTATTTAAAACGCTCTGCACTTGAGAGGTTCAGGTGTGGAACTGATATGCACACTCCTCACCTCGGCCTTGGGGGAAAAGCGACAAAATAAAAGGATTTGTGCAATTTTATTGTCTCCTGAAGTTTGTAACTTTACGGACACTTTCAAAAAAAGGTAATTTTTAAGGTAAATCACAAATATGTGGGTTCAGAACGGCCTATTGGCCACATTCCTTCTACCCCAGCAACTGTACCAGCCAACAGGAGACAAAAGCATGTGGGGCCCAAGAACGGGCTCCCTATGAACGCCAAAAAACAGTGAAAAAGTATTTCAAGGACAGAAAAAAAAACATAATGAGCCTCTCCGATGAGAAACTCATTGGCATTAAGCACATAAGGGCTCACACTGCATCCCGCTAACAGCCGGGCACGGAAAGCAGGCGGATCGCCCTCCACCG
>NW_010425892.1:18370-28962 GCF_000710305.1 Buceros rhinoceros silvestris | reverse complement strand
AAATATATATATATGCATATAAACCCCATATATATATATATATAAACCTTCTTGTCATTGTCACGTAGTTCAATTTTGTTTACTCAGGGTAGGTTCTTTTGCGACATTCATCTCCATTCCCCTCCAACAATGAACTGTACTCTTTCATATATGCATATTTTCAATATCTACTTCATATTCTTTATTTGGGGTCTTAATGGATGGAAAGTGAAATTCTTATGTTTCAAAATTCCTTTTAAGCTATTTTGAACCATTGGACTGAATGAAGCACAATTGATGTTGTTTATAGGCTCTAAAATCCCAGTAATACCATAAGTCAAAATTTGTAGTAAGTTTTGGTGGTTGAACTACTAATTAGCTACTGATGTTGCCTAATTTAAGAAAATACAGGAAAACTCTTTTATCACATTTCTAGTCATATCCCTATTTAAACCTAATGTGAAAGAGACGTTAGATTTAAATCGTATCTGTTTTTTTAAAGGCAGTGTAATGAGTGGGTAATACAGACTCCTATGTTGTCTCTAATGTTTGTTCAACTGGATATTCATTATTTTGTAGTTATTACAAGCTTTAGAGAAATACCATATATCTTGTATGGTTTCTAGCACAGAACCAGATGAGCCTCTGAAATGTTTTCTCTTTGCTTCAGCAGCTGTACCGGTTGTCTTAACTGAATCGATACTCACTGTTTTGGTTTTTTTTTTTGGTTTTGTTTTGCTTTTTCTCTTGTTAACCGGTTTGAAGGTCTTAGGCTTCAGAAATCTCAAAGCAGATGCAAAACCCACATGTAAATCTTGAAGATAAGATGTATTTTGTAAATTAGATAGTGGTAGGTTAACATAATGGTTTTTTTCAGAAGCTTCCTCTGCACTGTGTTTAACCTCAGAGAAAAAAATCTTTTATAGTACAATGCTAATTTATTTAATAATCCCAAGAAAAATTTTGCAGAGTGGAAAACAGCACAAATTCTGATTATCAAGTTTATAGGTGAAAAATGAAGTGGTCAATTTTGGATCTACTTGCATGGATGCAGCTGAATTTACATACTGTTCAGGTCTTTAACCAGCAGAGAGAGCACAAATTTTATTCCTATTCAAATATTTTTTTCTGGTTTTAAAGATGCTGGGGTGGGAGGGAGTGGGGTGGAGAGAAAGAGAGAGAGAGTTTATGTTTGTGTGTGTGTGTTCGTTAATATGATTGTGGCAATTACTATAAGCTTTAACTTCTTACATTCTATTTCTTATTTGGTAACTAAATCAAATCTTTTTAGGAAATGTTGTTTGTGCATATACAGAGAAAATGCATTCTCACCTTGAAAGAGATCGTTACTGCCTTTAATGAAATGGGGGATTTGTTACTTTTTCTGAATCTCTTATATTCAGTTTTAATTTATTGATGGAGAGCTTGTGGTTTGTCTCTTTGTAATACTTCATAAGCTACTTTTCTATCCACATGCTTCAAGTAGAATCTCCAGCACGTTTTAGCTGAGAAGCATCTGGACAAATGCACTGTATTTTTGATGGTGCACAGCAGCCTTCAAACACTTGCAGCAAGACTAAAACACACTTTCTCTTTTGTTCTGGCTTTCAGGAGGTGCTGAGCATTAGTTGTAAAGTTTCGTTATCATAAGTACATAGCCATGGGCATCTTTTGATTTGTTTCTTGTGGGGAAAGGAGTGAATTTTGTAGAATGTTACCTTGTCCCCTTCACCACTGCTCAGTAACCATCTTCCCAAATAAGGATTCCAGCCTTCTGCTTCCCTGCTTGCCTCCATCCTCTGGCAGGTCTCATTTCTTCCTGAGTTCCTGAAATTGCTATGAATCAAATGCAAGAGTTGCTACTTTATATTGGTGCAAATGATCACTGTAACTGGTGATAAGTTGCCCCTATGCTGTAGAGCAGCTCCTTTCACTTCGGCTGCTGAGGTTTCAGCCGTGAATGAGGAGTATTGAGTAGAAGGATTTTCGGCATTTGGATTTCCTAAAAAGCTGTTACTTTAGAGAAATACAGTTCTTATTTTTTGGTAATGCTTTTACTGTTGCCTGTAAGTCTGTAAGTTGATATGCTCCAGGATTGTTCTCGTTATAGCTGTTTCATTCGCTGCGACTGCAGGAGGGAATTTCCTCTATTGTTCCTATGGGAATATGTCTGTTAGAAATCCAGAACTTCCTGAATTTTAGTGTAACTGTAACTTCAGATCACATTATGTCAAGAAAACAGTGTGATCATAGCAAGTATGTGGTCTGACTAAAAGGGGAATGCATAGTGCCAGCTGATGCTTTACAATAGCATGCATCACTCTAGAGAACTTAAGATGCTAGCACATACTAAAATCTGCATGAAAGCGTCATTGCTGCTTATGTAGTCGAGGTATGGGAATACATATTACAGTCACACTGCACTTTCTGTATAGGCACATGTTATTATCTTCCATGAATTAGTCTGAGTAGAAATATACTCACAAATTTTCATAGATTAGTGGTTTCTTCTGTCTTTTTGCTTGAGACATGAAATCTGTAGTACTATGCTTCATCAAAGGTTTTCAGATGCTTTCTTTTTAAAAGTAAGGCTTTGGTTGGATATGTCACGTTCTTTCTAAGACTCATCACCAGTAGTGTGTTAGAACTGTTTATTCCACAGCAGAGGCTGTGGGGAGTGGTTCTTCCTAAAAATTCTGCAACTGCTACACTTGCATTGGCAAAGCTAAAGGTTTTTTTGGTTTTTTTTTTTAGTGTTGAGGTACTTTTGTAATGTTTGGTAGAGGTGGGAAATGGGGATTGGAGCCCTTTGTTAATTATAGTACTTTCTGTAATAAATCATTTATTGTAATACAGCTTAAAACATTTAACTTCCACCAAACAAAGTCTCTCAAAGTGGGAGGCAGTCTTCTGTTTCAGAGGTGCACCTAACACAGGGTTTTGCAGAAGTGCCACATGCTTTGAAAAGCATATATGTTTCTGGAACCTGATTGTAATACTTTTGCTTTTTAGTGCAAAAATCACTAATGCAAAATCTGGCAGATTTGATCTGATGCATGTCAGATATGCTTAAAGAGTGGTTCTGTAATATAGACCTTTTGCCTCATATCTGAATGCTCTTCAGACCTCTGTTTTTATGATTATTTCCTTTTGATCTGTTTAGATCTTGGATTTTGTGGATTATATGGTCTTTTCATCATGACAGAGAGGCACGAATCTTGAAAAAGTTGGTTTCAACCTTTCCCCTCTGTGGAAAGACAATAGTCCATCTCCTCTTCCTACTTTTTCCATCAAAGAAGACTCTCTGTATTGAGTAATCTTGCAAGTAATTTGTCTGTAACAGTTAATGAAAGGAATACTTGGAGATTTGGAAGATCAAGGCAGCTAGTACCAAAAGTTACATTCTAATACATCTATTATGGTTAATAACCTCAGAACAAGTAAATTAGTCCATAGAACATGACATACCTTAGGTCTTCAGTTCCCACTGCCTCTTTCACAATGGTCTCGAATACCCTCATCAGATCCAAGTTATCAATCTGATCATATCACTAGATCGTATCTTCTCTTTTGAAAGGATTTGTAGCATTACAGATAGATCTAGCTATTATGTATCAAGACTCCGACTATCTTGAGTTGGAAAAAAAGTGATTCAGAAAGGCTAGTACAGAGAAGGCTGATCTTTTTCCACAACAATCGACAATAAATGAACCATACTCTGTTTATGTGCACTGTGATATTTTGACAATATAATTTCTTTAGAAAGCTAATGAAGCTTGATGCACACTTCCTTCTCTTCTAATCACCATCAGAAATCACATTTCCTGTACTACTTGGTGCTGTTCAGTACTTCTGAAAGTAGAGGTCTATATTCTGAACCTATTTTGTTCACTTAGCTGAAGTTGTGCTTTGTTTACATTCTGAAGTTGGCTGCTCCAAGAAAGTACGGAAATCCTGTTAAGTTTTAGAAAATTATGTCCCAGGAATTTCTGTTCTCAGGAATCTTTTTTCATGGTTGGGGGGACATGTTTAATGAGAAATTTGATTTTGGTAACCTCAGTTCTTTGCATTAATTCATGCTTTGCTGTTGTTCAGATATAAGTCGGTTGTTTTTGTGTGTAGTCAAGTAGTTCAAAGCTTGTCTGCTGCTTTTGGTCTAAACATTTCCTAGAACTTTACATTGAGTTCTTCTTGTTCATCAAGATTTAGACATGCTACTGAATTAATTTTCAGTTTCAAGGTTTATAACTCAAGATCTTTCATGTTTTTCTAATATCTCCAAATACTGTGAATCACGAATATTTATGATATTAATACTAGAGTCTTCTAGGAAAGGGAAAAGGGAAGATAACCGTGAAAATTTCCTGAAAAAACAGAAAGTAATCCATCTTTTTTTCAGAGACTCTTCAAACTGATTTAGTTTTTATTATATTCAGATTTGCTTGATTTTAATTTGAGCTATTCCATACAAAGTATTGTGTGTTCACTGTTAGATTTTAGGCTACTTCAAAGTCAATTTTATATCATACAGCTGTTTTAGCAGATTAAGGAGTTCTACTTTTACTTGAAAAAGACACTTTCTCTGGAGCTTGTGAGAAGCATAACGAAATCTTCAATTACTAACCATTTCGTTGGGAGGCTAGTAATTTTTTTTAAAAAAAATTAAAAAGAATTAGCAACATTTTTAGAATGAGACAAACCTACTCATATCTATGGTTTGCCCCCTCCCCCATATATTTTACCCACTTCTTTGGAATCTTGCTGTGGATTCTTTGAATTGGGAAGAAGTGAAGCTGTTAATAACTTTATTTCCAATAATTGGATCAGTTAGGGGGCATTGGATGCCTGCTGTGGGCCCTTCTTTTTTTAGTTCGTTCCAAGCCCATAGCAGCAGAGACACACATCCCGAGAGTGTGAATCTGCCGGAGCAAAACACTCAAAACTTCAGTTATAGGTAAGTAACCTTTTTCTCTTACCTTTTAAGTTCTTATCCAGCTCTTCTCCCTTTTCCCCCATTACCCATCCTCCCCCGAAAGTTCCTTAAGGAGGAAACTAATAGAAGATCAGTATTAAGAATGATTTGTTTACATCTAATTTCATGTAGCAAATTAATGAAATGACAGATTGTGTGATTATAACTAGCATTCGTTTCTACTAGCATTCATTTCCGAAAATGAATTACAAGAGTTTTATTTCCTTAAAAATGGAACTACAAGTGTAGTCATCTTGCAGAAGATTATAGCACTAATACCAGAAGATGAAAGGAGACAGTGTAAAATATAACTAGTTGTGTGTCTTTGTAGTAGAACAATGTGAGAATTAGCTATCATGTATTTTGTGTATACAAGCTTTCATTAGGTCTGCATTTCATAGTGTGACGTAATGGATGAAACTGGCATCTCATACAGCTTTCCCAAGAAAAAGCAGCTTTGCAGCCTTCAGTTCCTATAGATGAGATTTCTGTGTGTGTGTGTTCAGATGTGTTTTAAGAAAAGGGGAAGGAATTCCTCTTCTATCTAGAGAAATTGCAATGGAGTGTTGCAATGTTTCCATCTACCTAGGAAAAATTACTTTCCTTTATATTTTTTTGTAAAGAGTCAAGTAATGATTGAATGAAAAACACATTTTAAAAAAAAAGTAGAGGCATATTTTTTAATGGCATTTACTTTAGTTCGGTGCTCTTGTGTAACATGAAAATTAATTCCCCTGCTTATTCTAGGATATGCTTTATATAGGGTAATGTGGAAACTTGCTCATGTAAGCAGGTATGGAAAATAACTAAAACTTAGTAGTTTAAGAAGTCAGGTGTTTTATCTGTAGCATCAACCAAGATTAGAAAATTAAGTATAACTTGCATGAGGCATATGCCCTTGACTTGTACCTGTTAGATGGATGAGAGAATTTGTAATATTACTTAGCCAGCAATACTTTATTTTGTTTGGGGCAGTCACTTCTCTATAATGGATTTAAATAGTGGTAAATTGCATGTAAAATTAGTAAACCTTGTTTTGAGTTTAAGCCCAGCATTTCTACAGTTCATAATCACGAAGTTCACTCTGACATCATCCTAAGAAGACAGACTGTTTTTCTTTATCTTGCAGTACAAATGTTACTGGATCTAGTTAATTAAAGATATTTTTGAGTGCAAGGAATGATGTCAGAATAAAATCAACATCTCGAAGGTAGATTTCAAAGTCATTGCTTCTTTCTAAAGTTTGCTGTTTATATAAATGAATTAAACATTAGTTGGATATGTGAATCTGATACATAAAATGAGTAGTTCTCCTTAAATCTACTGTTAGTGTCTTGCATTTTTCCTGTGAAATTAGGTGCTGGTTGGTGTATTTCAAAATAGTTGCACTTCAGGTTTTGCTCATATAACAACTGAGTTCACAAAGCCACCACACGGATAAAAACCAGCACTTGTGTTAGAAAAAATCTATCTCATAGATAAATTTAAATAATATTGTTTGTAAAAGCAGTATTAAAAGAAGGTTAGTTTACAACTTCCAACTGCTAAACAAGTGATTATACTTTTCTGTAGTTCAATTCTTGTTATTTTCTGGTGTAATATTTCTTTCGTGTTACTATAGCTGGCAGGGAATAATAAGTTACCAGATGTCCTTAAGTAGAAAAATTCATTCTCCAGTTATGATGATTACATTATTTTTATATTTAGGAAAACAAGCATAACTTTACCAAATATACATTCTACACACTAAGGCATGCCAGACACTCCTCTAGTCTTTATGTCCTGAATGAATTTGGACATCCGTCCTGATAGACTTTCCTTCTTGTCAATTGACTAGAAGCTTGACGAAGTCTTTTAGTCGATTGTGAAAAATGAGCAGCTGTTTCTGTTCAGATTCTCAGAAACCCCTTCCTCTGAACTGCAGCAGCCGGAAGCCCTCTGGTCTCTACTTCGGAGACTTTGGAATTATATTCTGTTCTATAAAGCTTCCTATACCAGTTTCATGACTGTACTTTTTAGTTTCTTCAGTAAGATAATTTTTGACTGTGTTTGCTGAGTCTCTCCTTCAAGGGGAGGAGCTAGGACTGTGGGAATCTCTTCTACTCATGGGAGGAGTTCTCTTTGGTTGTTAAATTCTTTGTTTGTTGGAATATGCTTTGGGGAGAGGTCAGATCAGAGCAAACCCTCGTGGTCAGTATGTTTAATGTTCATGAAGGCATAGAAAGATAAGAATGGCTGTTTGCCATCACTCTGTTGACAGGTCATCCATTAGTACCATTAAAGTAATTTCAAACCTTCCTTGTACCCAGATTAGATTGATTGGTTTAGATTCGTGTGGTCTACAGAACTCTATTGGCTGGGGTCAGGGTGCTTGGACAACTGTGAAAAGATCTATGAAAAATAACTAAGAAAACTAGTCAATAAACATAGATTTGTTTTTTAGAAGTATAGGCATGTGTTTACCTGTTGAAAATTCCTAATCTTGACTGTTAGCTTAAAGAAGATAAGCCTGTAATTGGCCTCTGGCTGACTTGTCTCTCATGTTGTTAAAAAATGGAAGGTTTGACAATAAGTAATAACTGCTTAGGGCTGGTATATTTGCTTTAAATTTATTAATTGCTGATTTAAATAATTCAAATTAATGAAAGCATATCCTGTTAATCTCTGAAGAGTGCTAGAGTTTTAAAATACAAAACTCTTAAATATTATGCTTAAAAAAGGGAAGTTGTACTGGAGTCACCAAACTGGTTCATTCAGAATTCAGCATTAGAGGATCCATCATTTTTTGTGGTTTTGGAGAGGCATACATTCGCATTTAACTGTCCTGGATACAAATTCTCTAACCAAACTCCTTACAAGTGGGGAAGTGATTTTTTTGTTGTTGTTGTTGTTCAAGAACATTCAGAAATCTCTGTCTATATTTAGTGTATTAATATAGTTGATTGTTACCATTCTGCTAAATAATGCTTAGGAACCATGCATATAGTTACTATTTAGTCTTGTTACCTTTTCACACATTCTTACAAAAGGCCTATTTCAGTTTGCTATGACAAACAGTTCTAGAAGTTTTTAGGCTATCATCCTACTATACTACTTTGCTGAAAGCATTTAATCAGAGACTCAAGGAAGTTATCAGCTTTTCAAGGAAGCAGTAACATTCAGCACTAATGGTGTTCTGGCTGCTGCTTTGGAAAGATTTCAGGTTGAATGAAAGAATGGAGGTATTTCTTTCGTACAGCTTCCCTCATCCAGCTGCTGTTCCTAACACCTTCTCAGCTTCCAAGCATATCTATTTTCAGGATGAATATTCTTCAAATCGTGATTGACTATCACAAAGATTCCACAGTAATTAATTAATTTCTTAATCTGAAAGTACTCATCATTTTGATACAGATATTTCCAACTATGATGGCCATAATCTGTCTCCAGGAATATTGTCCCTAAGGACAGGTGAGAGGGAACTGCTGAGAAATCCAGCTGCTCTTTTTTTCCGTTTCAGACTTGTGGTTCCTATAGAGTTTTGTTCCTTGCACTACAGTGACCCATTTAATTTGGCAGAACTTCTCAACTGTTTTTTAGAATAAAGTACCTTATGATCTTGCTTTAGTGAGCACGTTGCAATGTAAAGAGAACATCCATGTGGCTTTGCCAAGCCAAAAGCACGTATGAAAGAATAACTGGGATCAGACTGTGCTCTAAACTGTTGCAAGTTTTTTCAAAGAATTGAACAACCAGTGGTATCTACATTCAGAGTCGTGGGGGAGGAGTGAATAACATTTCTAAAAAGAAAAGAATCTGAAAACAACAAACTTGGATACCTGATATCCAGTATACTCAGAAAGCTCTTCTGTGGCTTACTGCATGTTCCTCATATGAAGACTGTTACAAAGAGTGAAGCAAAAAATACCCTGATTATACTTGATTGGTCTCAAGAGCTTGTAAGCCTACATGTTCAAAACTGTGGCAAGCTTTGAATCTAGGTTTGCAGAAAAAGAAAAACATTAGTCTGATATATTGGCAAAGTACTAGTTCCTAATAATAACAAGAAATTCTATCTATGGAGTGAAGTGGATGAAGCTTGGATACTGATGCCTTGAAGGATATGAAGCGTATTTGAATGAATATTGGAAAAGTTCCTAAGTTCATCTGTTCATCAAAGCCCTAAGAGATCTTGGGCCTCATAACTTAACAAAATAGATGTATATAAACTTGCATATATTTGATTGTTAAAGAGAAGATATGAAGACATCTGTTTTCTGAGGGTTTACTCTCTCCTCACCTTTATGATTCTCTATTGATTATTCTCTCATAGTTCAAGATGAGTTCAAGGTTTTATAAAGCCCTTGAAGCCCACAGGTGTGTTTCAGCTTTCAGATTTCTGCAGCTATCAGGCAACTTAAAAAGTTTTTGTGCTCATGTCAATGGAGTTTTTAAATTTTTTCTCAGTGAAGATAGCGGTACTCTGTACTCATCCCATCTTCTGTGCCCTAGTTCAGCCTTGTATTTTCATATACTTGGGCCAGCTTTTTTTATCCTAGATCCAGAAATCCCACAGACGCAAAACAATAATGATCAAGTCTAGTTCTGAGGATTGCTATCTAGCTGTACTGGAAACATGAAGAAATCTGTGAGTAATCTGTAACTCTGTCTGCAATCACCTTGCCATTTAGGAAAATAAAACTTCGAAGGTGTCCCTTTCTGCTCAGATAAGATGTCAACAGGTTCTGGTTATAATAACTTACTAAAATATCAATATTCAGTTGTCAAGAGAAATGAAGAAGGTCCATCAGAAGTGCTCTGTATTTAGAAGGAAAATGTATGCCAAGCTGTGATGTCATCATCTACTTATATGTTCTCAACTTACAATTTGACGTTTTGGATGATGAAGAACAGCAGCATTTTGAGCCTGGTCAGTTACAGAAGTTCAAGAGAGAAAATTGGTCCTACTTGAATTATTTTGGTTGTTTAATCTTGGAGCCTTCAGCATGAGGGCTCTGAAAGGTGAGTTTTGGTTGATCCAGCTACAGCTGTTTAAGGCATCACAGCTTCTGGTCATCTACCTTGCTCTTACACTAGCGGTAGAAGAGGGAAACATTTGCTTGGCTCTTAACTGACTTGTTCTGCCTGGTAGGTTAATGCAAACCATCTTCACTAGTGCCTTAAGGTGATGCATGGGACAATGAAATGAAATATGAATGCATGTTCCCTTCTGCTACAGGTGATAACCTCAGTTAAAGGAATGGGGCAGGTAACTGACAACAGTGATGACTAACAGTAACAAGCTACTGTTAGATCCAGCATCAGAGCTTTACAGAACTTGTTCAGTGTGGCTGGCATTTCTGGGTTAAAATGAAAAAGCTGACTGACTTTTTCCTAAGAACATAAGTTTCTCATTTCGTGTTTCAAAATTTAAAAAGTTTTACTTGAGAAATAAGGTACTGATGTGTGTGGACGTATGTGTATCAACATATATGTTCTTGGTTTTCGTTAAATAATCAAATTTGAAACCTATTAGTCTGGAAGCTTCTACTTCATGACCATTCCTAAGACCTGTCATGAAGCTCAGTGAGGTCAAAGCCTCTTAGTCATATGGAGAAAAATACTTTTTATTACTCAATGAAGGTTTAAAAACTATATTCAT
>NW_010425892.1:9702-18227 GCF_000710305.1 Buceros rhinoceros silvestris | reverse complement strand
TAGGGAAATTAATATATGTAAGTTCTCGAAAGAGTCCAATAGCACAGGAAAAGCAAAAATCTCCATGCTAAAAAGCTGCGTATTTGATTTGGCAGATTTATTAAGTTGACAGGTGTTCCTATAGATTTTGTTGAACTTTGAAAAGTCCCTTATTTCCAGTTGACTAGTTTCTGCATGGAGTTTATTGCATCTGTCCTTACTGTCTTCCAGCCATTAAATGCTGTACATAATTTCGGAGTTTTAGGAAGTTAGAGATGTACAAATAGATTTGAAAAATGAAAGTTAGGGGGGTAAAAGTCTGTTCACATCACTGGAATTGACCATGTTACTACTTGTTATTTTGTTCTAATGTTAATTTTAGAGGTGATTCTTCAACTTTTTAATTCTTCTAAATAAGAATCTTCTACAAATATAGAAGTTAGAAGTCATATGTTATAATTCTGGTTTAGTATTTGAGAGGGTGGTGTTTTTTTCTTTCTTTGGCATTTATTTCCCTGTTCCTTGATTGCATCCTCCTTACCATTCATTCTCCTGCTCCCAAAAGGAGAGTCGACTCATTGCATCTGGTGATAAGGCACCACAGATCTAGGTACAAAATAAGTTATTTTTATTATATTGCATCTGTGGTCTAGACATTTTAACAATAGATCTACAACAGAATTTCCAACCTATGTTTAGTCGTAGTCCTTAGACTTAAAGTCGTATTCCCTCGTTACACAGAAAGTCATTGTTTTTTTTGACAAATTACACAATGATAGTTGAGAAATGAGAATAGTTATTAATAGCCTTAGATCAGGTAGGGGGTTTGTTTTCATGGCAGAAATTAATTTTAGTTTAGAGTGCCAAGCTGGTAATATAAATACATTGTAGTTTAAATGAATAGAACATAGTTTTCTGGATCTTTCCATGTGCTTCTCATTTCTATGAATTCTACCAAACCGCAGGGTGTATGGTTGGCTCACCTTATTTTCTGTATTCTAATAATTATTTTTTAGTGTAAATTGAAAGGCTTACTGCAGAGTCAAGCTCTTGACTCTACATAAAATTATCACTGAACTGTATTCTTCATCCATGAAAAGCATTATTGTTGCAAAGGGAAAATATCCGAGCTTTTAAGTGAGTAATGGCTCCCCACCAATACATATGTGTTAAGTTATAGACTCCAACTCTTGATATACTGCTTTGTTTCAAATAGAAGCAGGGAGTGTTGGAGTTATTCTAATAATTTTTGTTCATTGTTCATGTGTTCCCTGGCTAAAACCTGTGTGAAGTCCAACTGATGCACTGAACTGAGTAGGGAGATCCTCTGTCTTAATCATTGCAGATCCTTGCTTAGTTCATGTATAATGAAGCAGGCTGAATCTGCACAACAGCATCTTCTGTAGTAGTATTGCTGGAAGAGTAGTTGTGGAGGTGCACCTTAACTTTGTCCGTGCAGACTTTTGCTTCAAGCATAATTGGTAGTTTTGGAGTTTTTAAACTTTTTTTTTTTGTCTTTATGTATTGCAGCTGCTTTATTAGGTGTCTCTGTTGGAAATTTTACAGGGACTTTGATTTCACATGTTTTGAGGGTGGTGTTTTTTAATGATTAATTGGCACCTGTAATTGACAATGAATAATAGTCTGAATACATTAAAAATTATTAGCTAGAGAAGTTCAATTCTTCCTTTGAAATTTAATGAGTTTTGTTTTGTGTGCACATATGTGCTGAGCAGGAGGTGGGAGTGGAGGGGAATGGACATTCTTGCTTGGGCATTTACCAGTCCATGTATATATGTATATATAATCTGTGATTTTCTCTTTTAACTTTCAGATAAGCCTCTGAAGAAGCGAAAACAAGAAAACAAACCACAGGAGGCTGGAGGTGCTACTGGAGGAAATAGAGCAGCTTCTCAGGAGACAGGTTCTGCAGGAAATGGGGCGAGGCCAGCGTTGATGGTTAGTATTGATCTTCAGCAAGCAGGAAGAGCAGACTCTCAGGCAACAGTAACTCAGGATTTGGACACCATCAAAAAACCTGAAGAAATTAAGCAGTATAATGATGGGTTTGTGTGTGTTCCCCAAGAAGACACTGTTGGAGTTCTTAAATTTAAACCTGAAAACCATCCTGAGATTTTCAGAAAAAAGTCAGACTTTGATGGTCAAAAGTTGGATATCCAACAAAATGAAAACAGACAAATGGAATTTCAGCAAAATGAGAGCAGGCGGTTGGAAGGTAAACACAACGAAAACAAACAGTTAGAAGCTAGACATGAAAGCAAGCATGAAAGTAGACAAATGGAAGTGAAACAAAATGAGAACAGACAGACAGAATCAAGACAAAATGAGAGCAGGCAAATGGAGATGAAACAAAATGAGGGAAAACAAAACAATGGCAAACAGGAGATAAGACAGAGGCCTGAAACACCAAAACAGAAGAGTGAAGGCAGACCTGAAACGCCAAAACAGAAGAGTGAAGGCAGGCCTGAAACACCAAAACAGAAGAGTGAGAGCAGGCCTGAAACGCCAAAACATAGACATGATAATAGGAGGGACTCGTGTAAACCGTTGTCTGATAAGAAAATTGAAATATCTAGGCATAAACTAGATGTGAGATCTGATCCTTCAAGGGTAAAACCTGAAAGTAGACCTGATCCAACAAAACAAAGGCCTGATGGGCGTTCTGTTTCTGATATGCCGAGGCGTGACTATGATAGCCTTAAACAAAGATCTGAGGACCGGGGTGAGTCAGAGAGATACCGAGGAGATCCATCGAAAGTTAGAAGGCCTGAATATTTGAGATCCTCAAACAAAAACGAACATGATTCTAAGCATGGTATTAAATCTGATGGTTCAAAACCTGAGAAGTTTGAAAGGAAACATAGACATGAGTCTGGTGAATCAAGGGAAAGGTTTGCTTCTGGGGATCAGAAATCAAGACCTGACAGCCCTCGTATTAAACAGGAAGGTAAAGGAGATTCTAGTAAATCAAGACTTGATAAACCTGGTTTTAAATCACCTAACAGCAAGGATGAACGAAGGACAGACGGTAATAAGAGTAAAGTAGATAGTAATAAAGCACATTCTGACAATAAAGCAGAGTTTCCCAGTTATTTGTTGGGGGCAAGATCTGGTGCATTGAAACATTTTGTCATTCCAAAAATCAAGCGTGATAAAGATGGCAATGTTACTCAGGACTCGAGGAAAACTGAATTTAGAGGTGAACAGAAGGACAAAGTAGAGAAGATTGGGCTAGTTGAAGATCTAAATAAAGGAGCTAAGCCTGTAGTTGTCCTTCAAAAGCTTTCTTTGGATGATGTGCAGAAATTTATTAAGGATAGAGAAGATAAATCAAGGGGCTCTTGTTTTAAACCTAACAAGAACAAGTCGTCTAAATCTAACAAAGGTAAGATTTTTTTAATATTAATTACATTATATCTTTTATACTTCTGTTCTTTTAGATTTACTTCTTCTGTGATTAGGAATTAAATGCAAACATTTGATAGTTTATATGCTTGCTTATATGGTGATTTGGGGGAACAAAGTGAAACTCATCTACAGGCTTGTTATTATTGGAAATCTTGCTATGATGTACCTGAAGTGATTTATTTACTCCAGTGCAAGTACCCAATGTGGGAACACTTAAATGGTCTTGAGCTGTACTTCAGCTACATTAGTTTAACCTGATAATTTATCCAGGGAAAATGTAACTGCTGTATGTATGATTTAAATTGGTTTAAATGTGTCTGTGTAACTAACCTGAATTGGAACTGAAAAGTGGTTTTCCAATGCACCTGTTGAGGTGATGCGCTAGGAGTGCAGTTGTGAAGTCCCATGTGCTTCTTTTACACTATAAACACAGCTCTCTTGGGGAGCCTCCACACCTGAGACTGTGGTCCAATAAGTTTACAAAAAGGTTCTGTCTTTAGGAGAATTCAGACGTCATTGTCTCTAGGGTCTGTTGTATGCAGAAGGAGGAAAGGAAATGGTATTTTCAAATTAGTAATAGGGACGGGAAATAATTCAGAACAGTTTGTAGGTTTGTGATTTGGTTGATTGTCTCTTTTGTAGATTTAACACATTTTTTCTAAGATTGCTTTTCTTCTTAGTCCTCTAATTTTGGGTTTTTCGGTTTCAGACTGAGGTAGATAATTTCACGTTGTGAAATTGATGGTACTAACTGGTCAGGGTTCCTTCCTTCTTTAAATTTTGGCATTTAAAGCATTTAAATTTCCTACATAGTTATGTTTATAGAGTTGTTAGTCTCAGACAAATCAAGTGGCGGTGGAGAAGATTTCATCTGTATGAGGATGAGATATGGATGCAGTTCCAACTATATAATGAATTCAATATTAAAGTGTTTTCTTACGTAGTTAACCTGATAAATAATGATGTAGAAATCATCTTTGTGAATGTTCAGCTATGTTTATGTGCACGTGTACAGAGGTGGTATCTGTATAATGAATTTATTGTGCTGTGTCTGTTCTCTATCTGCTAATTTCTTTGTATTAACTCTTAAAGACTTAATAATTCAGGTTGTGTATTACTTATTTGTAAACTATTAGTCTCCTTGTTAAGTATTTTCTTTTTATCCTGGAAATATGAAGATTTCTCCTGTCCCTTTCTGAGGTTTAGAACAGGCAAAATTTCTGTTTGTAATAGTAGGCATCTAGAATTAGACATAGAAATAACATTTTTGTTGTCAGTTTAACGATTTCTTATGAAACCTCTATGTACCTCATAGGGAATACTGAAAACCTCCTGATGGAACTCAGCTCTAGTCTCAGAAAGATAGATTTTGGATTCAGGCGGTTCTATGTGCAGAAAATCAGTAATTTTTAGAGGGCTCAGAGCCATATGCAATGCATATATGCTTTCTAAAATGTTTCTGAAATACTTTTTTTGTAGTCTGTATTGTATGCAGTTACTTATATGGAATGTTTTAATAACGTTGAACAGTTTTAATGATTTGTCTGATTGGCGTGACTCTAGTAGCTGTGTCACCATGAGCAATGCATTAATTATCATGCCAGTTTTGTAACTTTTCTGCAGTGTTTTTGTGTATTTTTTGTTTTCTGAAGTCTTATATTTCTTACATACTCTCAAGTAACTCGGGACATATTTTCCAGGGAAAGAAAATATTTGAATCCAATATCAGTCTTTTCGCTATTGTATTCGGAATAAGATTCTTAAAATGATACTAGCAATAGGTTTGGTGGAAAGAATAATGTTGTAACCATGTGTTTCTCTTACAAATCAAGTTTTGAGTGTTCAGTCAGGCAGATTTTGGAGAAAGCGTCTTTGAACTTCTGAGTTTTCATGTGTATTTTCAGTTGGACATTTTTCTCCCCAACATCCTGGTAACTTACCTCATAGGATATGTTATGCTAAATAACTAGGTCAACTCCAATGTTTGAAAAGGTTCATAATTTGTAAAGGTATGTCTTCATAAGCTGAAGTCTATTTGTCAAAACTGACTGATACAGAAAACATTCATGCCAATTGCCAAAATGTCCTCACTCCAATAGAGAGGAATAACATTCACTGTTCTACTCTTTGCTATTTTGAGTTATAAACATTTTAATACACTAGGAAACATAATTTTCATAAACATTCTTTGTTTAGTTCATCCTGATTTCTTAATAGTTTGTAGCAAATCTTTTCTAGTGTTGCCTTTTAGGATCATTATTCCATTTCTCACATCCCTCTTACTCCATGTAGCTTAGTATATTTTGCTTTATCTTTACTTATTTTACTTCCTTGTGTTTCTTGGCCTCTGTTTTTACTTTCTCATCCATCCTTCCCCAAGAAAATGACTTCTCCTTGCTTTATCATATACAACATCATTGCTATGATTTATGTGAAGTCCAGTTTAAAATAGGATTAGTTCAAAACACCATTTAGTCATTCTGACATAAGGAATCAATGCTCATTCATTATAAAATTGGCTTGTTTCAAGCTAAAATTAATGCTTTACAAACTGGAAGTCTATGCAACTTTTTACATTGTTTCAGTAAATTTTAAATTTGAAAATCATATCTTTATTCTGCATGTGGATAAGCCTTGCATTGTACTGCAAAAAGACAAAATAACACTTGATCAAATTTTATGGACAGGTTTGATATTTTGTTGTAATGTGAATGGAAGGGATAGCCGTAGTACACGACTTAATACTGAATCATCCCAACAGTCCCTTTTGGCATTTACAAGGAAGAAGCAACTTTTTTCTCTCTCTCCTGATCATTGAGAATTTTTCTGAAAGATTCACAGTAACTTGGAGGAAAGTTATGGAAATTTTTTTCCTAGTGGTTTTGATAAGGGGTCCTACAGTGAAATTTTGTCTCCAGATCAGAATGAATTGTAACATTTTTTTCTTCTGCTTTTAACATCTGTGAATGCCTTTTATCTTGGTCTTAATGCAAATGTATGTTGTTGGGGGATCCATGAAAATTTTCCCTTTGAGTTTGTGACTGCAATGAGGAGGTCATGTTTGATATCCTGTCTTTTCAGAGCTTCAGCGAATACCTTCTCTGCTGCTTCTTAGAGCTATACTGATCAACTGTGTTGGGATGGGAGATGTTTACAGTTTCACAGTTACTGCTTTCTGAACAAGACAAATTTTCCTTTGTTGAAGTATGAAGCAGATATGAGTGATGAGAGAAACTGTACCTGTCTGTGTAAGGAGATGTCTAACTTGGTTTATAATGTGTTTGAAGGATTGCCTTTCCAAAATAAATACTATATATGTAATACAGGTTCCAGTTATAAGACAAATGAGTGCACGATTTCTTAGACTTGAGCAGAAGTCTTGCAGTATCACTGAGAGTTTGTTTCAAAAAATATTAAAATAATCTGATCTGAATGCTGCTCCTTCATTGCTTAGATTGTTATAACATTTCATTTTCTGTACAACACAGAACTTTAAACACAGGTTTTTGATGCTCACTGCAAATCTTTCTAGATATAGTATGTTTTCTGCTGTCATCATCTGAAGTTTAAGTGAAGATTTGCTATTTCTTCAAAGTTGTCTCATACATGTTATTACAGGATCTTACTGCTTAGTCATCATAGAGTTAAAACAATGCTTCTAGTTTTTTCTGGATTCTGTGCTTATGTGGTTTGTTGTGGGTTTTGGGGGTTTTTTGGGTTGTTTTTTTCAGTTCCAGGTGACTTTTTCAAAGTCTATAGTAACTCTAATTTGACATTTGTGTAACATGATGGTCCATCTTTGACTTCTGGCATTTCTAGAAACAGTCTCACTTGTGAAGCAGAGTAACCAATTAGGTGCTTCTGTTCTAGGTAGGAATGACAAGAAAGAGAGTATTCCAGGATAAAAAGCTCTGTATCCACATTATGTTGCCTCACAACTTATGGTGCTTCTCATAGAATTCTAGTTAGCACAGCAGAGCTATTCACAAATACTTTCTGGTACAGCTGAAAACTGTGGACAAAGAAGAAATATAAATTTAAAACATTTGTTTAAATCCTTCAGGTATAGGACCTCTGTAGGACAAAACTGGCAAAATTTTGAGAAAAATAGCTTATGAATATTAATACATCGAGCAAATTTTAGCACTCAAATTTATTTCCAAAATAACAATTTCTTTGTGCTGAAAGAGACACAATGTTGTACTCAACTGAAATCAGAGGAGCAATCAGCTGTGTTACAAGGAAATAACTGGAGTAAAATCGTATTTCCTTTGGAAAGGAAAGGCTGCCACTCAGCTTGCTTACTACATATTGTCCTTTTGTAAAGATTCCTGTTGTGAAAGTCTGTAATTCCACAAATATGAAATTTGAAATCGCTGTCTTGGAGGTTCTGGTAGCAAGTCCATTTGCATGTGGGAGGGCCAGAGTGATAACCCACTAAGCACCTTACATGTGCATGCACCACCAACATGTCATAACTTTCTCTAAAGTTCTATAGAAAATCGTGGCACATTTCAGAGAAAAATAGAATATATTTCATGATTTACAAGAAGTTTATAGAGATTCATCTCAGCTGAAGTCTTTGAAGCTTCTCTTAAACTTGTAAGTTTAACTGAAATTTTAGAAAAAAAGACATCACTTTCATTAGAATTCTACAGTCTTCTTGTTTTTCCTCTTTTCTGAGGTATTAGTGACTACCTCTTTTTAACTTAACTAGAACGGAAGAAGAGCTGACTGTCCCGAATGACCATGTTGGGTTTGCAGGAGATCCATTTTAATACGCACTTTTCCCATTTATTCCTGCTCAATTTTTTTGTCCTTTCTGAATTGAACAGGTTTGCAGTTTGAGTAATATTCCAGGCATTGTTTAGTCAAAAGCAAAACCCAAACTATATATAAATCCTGTTATGTGCTAGTCTAGGTAGTTCTCATTTCTCTAGCATGCTTTGCACCAGAATGAATTGTTCCTATTTGCAGGATTTTTTTAGGTATGGTGTGTCCTTCCTATCCCAGAAAGTATGTTGGGATTTGTATGGGCATTGAACATATTCCCTGAGGCCTTTATTTTGGTGCTAGTTTTTCAGAAGTAGATGTTGGATAAACTGGTATTGGTAAAC
>NW_010425892.1:4234-9624 GCF_000710305.1 Buceros rhinoceros silvestris | reverse complement strand
AGCAGGAATCTGTCCACTGCATGCTGGAGTACCTTCTTGTGTTGACCAGTATGATAGGAGACATTTTCAGCACAGTGCTTTGCCTGGAGGCAGCTTGAGTTATTTCCTACTGTATTCTTTGTCACTAGGGTAAATACTCTGATTCTTGCTCTTGTAGTGACTCTGAAGTTCTGCCTGGGTAGTAAGAGTGAACTTTGTGTGTTGTACAACTAGTCTTTAGCAACAACTATAAACTTGACTAAACCCACTAGTTTCGTTGTACTTGGTTCATCCAAAATATGATGTAATCTGTTTGCAGATTTAGGAGTGCATTGTTCAATTAGTTAATTTTTAAAAAAATTACTTTGGCACATGTAAGTGATAGAAATTTGTTACGTAATTCGTCAGAGCAATTTTTTGATAGTCTGAAACTGCCTTTGGTTCGTGGATGAGGATGCTTGACCCGGTTCCTCTTACTTCTGGGAACAGCTAAGGCTATTTTGTGTAAATAATTTTTGCAACAATGCATTGCAATATGTAAATATGTGGGCCAGCAATTTGTCTGACATCAGTTACAATATGCAACCCAGAGCTGTTCATGTGACTAAGTATCTAAATATGGACATTATTTCTTAGGTTACAGGAGAGATATATGCTCAAAATTTTTAGTTGGAATTTTCTTCTAAATGAAGAGTAAATTTGGTAAAATAGAAATAAGGTAACGTCTCACACTTGCCTCTGGTAAATTAAATTTGCTGTTCCTTGACATTTTCAAGCTGGTTTACGTGATTGTCTAAGAAAATTTAAACTGTTTACTTAAACTTGGAATTTACTTTTTCTCCACGGAAATTTTATCAATGAACAGAAAAGGATGAGACCTGTTCATCAAATTATCAAACTGCTATTTGCAAATAAATGTTCCTTAAATATGTGTACTGTTTAATTATCTTCTGAGTAACTTTCCCATAGCTTTATACTAAAAGCTAAACCAGCAGCATCTTTTCTTGTTGCTGCTTAGGTAGTTGTTACCTTGAAAAAGCAAAATGAGAGTAGCTACATGTGATATTTTCAATTATAAATGCTGAGAATGTTTCCGTGATAGAGAAAGAAAACAGATCTTTTTAATGTGCATTCAGTCACAGATCAGTTGTAAAACATTACATTTGTTTTGCTTATTCTCTGTAAAGACCTTGGTTGTGTTATATTGCTTATATATTTTCTTCTCTTTTTTACGAGAAGAAAAACTTGTGAGGTGTAACTTGATGTTATTCAATTAAAGTCTTTTCTCTTAGGTGAGGACCCCATGGCTCAGTTTTAAAAATTACGTGCAATATTTTGCAACTGTACAAAACACCTTAGCATTTTAATAGAATGATTTCAGTTGGCTTTAATTCCAATGCATATATTCAAAAGCAATGACAGTGAAATCCAAAAGCAGTCCCCTGACACTGATTTCTGAAGGTGAGGGGATTTTTGTAGCACCACCTTTATTTCAATTGCCAGTCTTGCTCCACTGAGTCCTGCTTATATTTTTTGTGAAGTATCTTGCAAAACTAGAGTGCTCTGGCCTCCTTTTATTGATTTTATGAAAACAAACAGCCAGTGAGTAGCAATAAGGAATAAAATAACTTATGGCGATAGTTGCCACAGCAGTTGAACAGCTTGAGGAAATCATTCATAATGATGTAAACATGAGTTCTCTTGGCATTCCCAGACTGTATTGGGTATATTCCCTGCTCTCTGCCTGGATCTTGGATATCTCTTTCCCCCATCAAAAAATGTTTATTGCTTCTGACAGTATTTTGTATTATTGTAAAATCCTCTTTGAATCTGTGCTGCTTAGCCCTGGGCAATAACAACCTGTACTGTATTGTGGAATTTTCTGTTCCTGTGTTCAGTTTCTTTGACTTACCAACCAGGCTGGGTCACATTTGTGAAGACCAGAGCTATGGACTGGAGTGTAATTAGTGAGTCTGAACTTCTTCTGTTTTGCCCAAGGCTGAGAGCCTTCCTTTTGTGCCAGGACTGGGGCAGATGAGGAAAAAAGATTTTGAAAGATATGTTCGAGCATGTTCTTTGGAATAATATAGGACATACTTCCTAATACTACTTCCCTTCCTCCAGCCAAATTCAATGCAGCACAGAATCCTGTGGGCACAGATCCTTGGGTGGTGGTGAGGGCATCTCAGTCTCCCACCGTCTTTTTTGCATGTGTGTGTGTGTGTGTGAGGTTGAAAGGTGAGAGTAAGGGGCTCAATGATGAGTTATATCCTGCTATGGGATATAGCTCTATATCCTTCCATAAAACTTCTAAGGCAGAGAATGGGAAAGAGGGAAGCTTCTGGAGTAAATGCATTAATTCTCAGATTATTTTCACCCAAATTCATCTGATAGTGTGTTTTTCAGCTGATGATATGGTATTGAGATAAAAATGGAACTTCAGTCTTACAAGCAGATGTACTTTCCTCATGCCTTAAACTCTTCATTGAGAAAAGGATTGCAATTTCCCTGTGTTTTCCCTTCTGTTCTTGACACACTCCAGGACAAAGTATTATTTGAAGGAGTGTGGAACTGTTGAGCAAGTCCTTATCACCAAGGACTCAGTGCATCATATAAGGAACATAATGGAGCATTTCAAGGGAGAGCTTGGTGAAAAGGATATCATTAAATTTGCACGCTGAGAGATAGGAAAAAATTTTCAGTTTTAACCAGTAAGCTGTTCATCAATCACAGGTAGTCACTTTGTATTGTGGTACTGTAACAGTACTTAACTATTTTAAAAGGGTGTTTATTTTCCAAACATCTTTATAAAGTACTTTTGTTCCTCCCTTACTTATTCTAATTCTTTATCTAAAATACAACCTTACCTGCATGAGTAGTTGTAGTAGAATTAAGCTGTGAGTCTGTACTCACATTGTAACTACTATTGTAGTTACAATGACATGGCTATCCAACAAGGTGGTGGCACACTTGTTATGTAGTAAGGATGTATTTTATTTCATTTAGCACAGAGTTTGAAAGTTGTTTGAGCTAATAAAGAAAGAAGATGCTTTCCTTCCTCCGTATAAGTCTGACATAGGAAGTTTTATCGGTGTTGTTATAGCAGTGACCTAAAATTACTTGAGAAGGTTAGCCAGTAAGCTGATGATATGAAAGAGAGGAATGCCCTCTATCAGATGCTCAGAGAGGACATATAAGGAAGGTGAGCTTGGGCTCTGTGGAGTAACAGCAAGACTGGATATCTAGTCCTCAGCAAAACAAGAAGAGTCCACTAGCAGGTATTGTCTTCTGTGGCAAAAAAGGAGCGAGAGGAGGACAAAATTCAGCTGTAATCAGTGCGGGTTTATTTTTAATGTCAGAATGAAGATATATGGAATTTATTAGTGTAGAAGTTCGAGAATATGGGGAGTGGTTAAACTTAAATTTTTAAACACTGAGAAATGCAAAGTTAAGATTCATATCCTAACCCCAAACAAGTGGAACATGTCTTGATAGTTAGAAAATGTTGCATTTTAAAATACAAGGATGTTCAGTAAAATATTGGATCAACAAAGGCTCTTCTACAAACTTGAAACTACCCATCAAGTTATATGAACAACAAGCAATCCTGAAGTTTGAATCAGCTGTGCCTTTCCATTCTTTTTTTAAGCTGTGTGTGAAGAAGAGAGATACTACATCCACCAGATACTTGTAGAAAGCTTTCTACTATACATGGCAAAATCCTGTGAAAAGCTCGGGAGGAAGCTTGTGCACTAACTCATTTTTAGCTAAGATTCTTCAACTGATCTTTAACTGTATTATATTTTGTCAAGAATTCCTTGATGAGAAAACAAGTATATTGATGGTCAGTGGATATTCAGTAACAACTGAAGATTTTCGAACACCTCCTCTAAGAAATGTTTTGATGATGGCAATCAAGTAAAACCAAGAAATTCCTCCAGTGAGCTACTAGTATTGTCAGTTGTTGACAGCATTACTTACATTTGTAGAAGCCCTGAAGAAGAAGTGGCTGTTAATGTATGCCGTTCTTTCAGATTTGTTGTTGTTACAGCTATTCTGTGACTTGCCTTTTAGTTTCATTACTATGGGGTTTGTTAGCAAGCTGTTCTTTCCAGCGACTTTGTTATGATAGTACTTTTCTTTTGGGTTTGGTTTTTTTGTTTGTTTGTTTGTTTTAATAGTTGTAGCAGCTTTGAGGATATGTGCAAGCAATGTGTGAAGAACACAGTTGCCTATAGCCCATTTCAGGCCCGTATATTATCATACGCCAATCCCACACATTGCAAAAAATTGAGTTATTCCCTTGATGAGGACAGGTATTCAGAAAGCTAGCTTATTCGGGCAGTCTTATTAACTTGTGGAGTAACTTTACTAAACAGTTACTTTTTCCTTAACTATTTAAAAACACATGCAAACAAGAGGAGAATGTAACTGAATGTAATGTGACTGTAAGTGGAAACACAAAAGTAGGTACCAGGTCTTGGTAAACTTACCAAAGAAATTGAAAAACTGAAAGTGATCATACGTTTTTATGTAGATACTTTCAAACAGCTTTGCGTTGTATATTCTTTTAATTGTTTTTAAAAGTACCCCATAAACTGAACAGGCGTTAGCATGGGTTTTATCACGTAACGTTTGTTGCCATGTGACTGGATTCTTACGGTGAACTACATTCACTTAAGTATTTCCTTAGTACCCTGAACAAATAAACAAGGTTGGACAAGATGACCTTTAAAGGTCCTGTCCAACTCAAAGCATTCTGTGATTCTATGAAAAAAAGGAATTTAGTAAGATGTTTATAGTGAAGATTGGGTTGTCCTGACTCAGCAATACATAACTAATAGAGTAAAATAAATATTAACAAGGTCCTACACTATGTAATATCCATGGATTTCTTCACAAAGGATGTGTCCTTTTCCATGTGTAGCAGAATTGTAGATACTAGGGCAGTCACGCTTAAGTCCTACTGAATGCGTAAAAAGCTTTTTAGATTAGTTATTTATGGTCCTCAGCAGCTACGGAAATCGGGCACACGGCACACTTGCTCCAGGGACCATTGTGACAGAAGCAAAAGCTTTAAAGATAGCTTATAGAGAGCTTCACTTGTTCTCTTTTCTGCTGTTGCCTACTTGAGTCAAGGAAGCTTTACATCTTCCCTAATAAAAGAAAAAAGAGTAACCTTACACTGTCATCTGAGATATCTGTAACAGGAGAGAGTGCAATTCAAACATTAGTTGAGTTTAACACTGGAGACCGTAGAAAACTTGGAACTTTTGAGAAGGAGATAAAGTTATTTTTCCAAATATTCAAAGCAGTTGCAATTTTATTTTTTCATTGATGTCTAATTAATGCTGTGGTAATTGATTTCTTTTTGAAGATTGAATAGTGCCTACTCCAGGAACAAAATCAGT
>NW_010425892.1:0-4140 GCF_000710305.1 Buceros rhinoceros silvestris | reverse complement strand
TAGGGAAAGCAAGAGTAGATATTCCGAGGGAGAGTAGAGTCCTGAGATTTTGATTTGGTTTGGGGGATTTAATGTGACTTTTCCTCCTTCATTTGGAGCTAGCTTTTGGAATGTGTTTGTTTGGCCAGATTTACTGTAGAGTCTATGCTATCTGTGTAGTCCCGTTGATTTCAATGAAATTACCAACAGTGCATGAAACTGAGAATATGTGTTAAAGAACCAGGATCTGAGGCCCTTTAGTGATTTCACCTGTGGAAATTGTCTTAAAACTCATGTATGTGAATTTTCCTGTAGTCTGGAGCTAAGTCTCTCCAGGCACGTATAGTCATACAAAAGATGTGATTAGATCCGACTGTCATCCAGTCAGCTGTTGGCATGCACAAAGGAACTGATCTGTCCGTGCTGGCATACTTCTGCCTATCTTCAATGAGGTGCCCAGCCCACAAAGAAAAATCATGTCACAGCAACATGGTCAATCACACTGAGAAGTGTTTTCTATCATTTTGAAAGCAATACTGAAAGTTTAGTTAACTTTAGTAGGTGGTGATTATCTATGGATGGCAATTTAACATAAATAAATGAGTGACCACAGAATGGGGGATGCAGGGACAACATTTGCTATCAGTTTTGCTTTATAGGTATTTTCCTGCCTCAGTTCAAAAACCACAGTATTTTAAGTTAAATCTTTTACAATGCACTTAAATGAGATAACTTGCTGAACGTACTTGAAAGATACAGAAAAATAATTTTCATATCACTGGTTTTATTGCTTGTAGGCAATTTTAATGGATATAAATATATGTGATACCAGTAATATATGAGAAGGTATTATAAATTTTTTTTTATGGAAGCTATTTTCTCATATTAGGCTCTTCTAATTCCACTTAAAGATGTTTAAAGAGGGAAAGAAAAAAAGAAAAAGACTAATCTTGGATTACAAGATAGGATATTAGTGTGAAAATGGAAATAAATTTTAGAAAGTTATGTTAGTGATATAGTGAATGCAATTTAAAAGTGAATGAATATCCAGAAAATTATTTTTTGGAGCATTTTGTGTGTTTGTGTGTGTGGCAATTAGCAGGTGATTTCTAAATAATATAGTATGCCTTCGGAAGGAGAGAGAGGCACTTACGACAAAGACGTTTGTTCTGTTATTTGAAACAGGTTAACAGTTTAGTCCAATAATCTTCAAATCTGTGCAATAGGTTTTTTGAAAAATAAATATAAGACATCAAATAAACAAAACCTGGAGAAATAGTTTTGAATTATTTTGTTTTCCTTGTGACAGTTGTAAAAATTTTTGCTGTAAATTCCTTCATTCTGACTGCATACAGATCTAATTGTAGTTTCAAAATGTGATGAGAATGGTGTGATATTGTCTACCTATTTACCTCTGTGGAAAAGAAATCTGATGTGAACAAGCTAGCTGTTCATCTATATTAAATAAAAAACCTTTCAACTTTGCTTTGCAACAAAATAAAGTGAAAATTTGGGTTGCATTATAATACTACTAGTAGGAGATAAGAAAAAATCTGAGGCAGAGGTTGGGCTGTCAATGGGTTGGTGTATTTAGGTATAACATCCCAGACATTCTGCCACAGATTATCCCTACTTACTGGAAAAGGGAAGATTTCTATCTTGTGTACACAAAATAATATGGATGAGAATAAACAGAACTGTTAATGAAGCACAAAGAATCCTTAATTTACCTGCACTGTTAGAAAACCTGTTAAATTCAGAGGATGAACTGAAATAAGACTAAATTTTGTGGAAGTAGAGGAGGGATATCTTTTTACAAATGAAATTCATGGATATGAATTTGTTTATATTTATATGCCTGACAAAATATTTTACTGCAGGAGATATGTATGCAATTTATTATGTTAATGTCTAATTGTAGTGTGAACAATAAATGCAACTTTTAAAAGGGCTGTCAGATACATCCAGGTACATCTGACTGTGGTATTATTAGTGGATATACTGTCAGCAGTCCCTAATAAAGGACTGTAGTGTTGGGCCCGTATTTTTATCTTCAGGTTCACATTTACTCTTCTTACTCTCCATTATTAGGTAGCATAGATCAGTCAGTGTTAAAAGAGTTGCCTCCTGAGCTCCTGGCAGAAATTGAATCCACCATGCCACTTTGTGAACGTGTGAAAATGAACAAGCGCAAACGTAGCACAGTTAATGAGAAACCAAAATATGCTGAAATCAGTTCTGATGAAGACAATGACAGTGAAGAAGCTTTTGAATGTAAGTAGTACGTCGTTCTCTTACTACTGCTAAGGAAAGCTAGTATTTTGTTTTTATAAAATATACACTTTTTTTTTAAGTTGGCTACCCTAAAACATATGAAAACGTTTGCTATCCTGACAACTACTTGGCCAAGAACTCTTTTTTTCTTTTAAAGGAAAAATTACATGCTTTAAATTTGTCACTCAAGATGAAAAGCAGCTAGTTTTTAAATTTATTTTCCTAATTACTTTATGGGAAGCCGCTGCATAGTTTGGTTTTATTTTTCAATTTTAGTATGTCAAATGAAGGAAAGTATCCTCAAAAGTAGCACAGAAAACTTGCATACAAAAGTATTCAAAGAAAAATTTCGTTAAATAAATTTAAATTATTCTTAGATATATTGATAAGAAAAGTGAAGGATCTCTCTTGGATTTTTCCTACATGATCAGCTGAGAATCTTACTGCCCAGAAGTTTCTTAATATATTTCTTCTGTTATTTCTGTGATATATTTCATGAATTAACTGTTTACAAAGGCAGAGAGGAGTCGGAATTTTGCTCTACAATCAAATAAAGTTCCTAAGTATCAAAAAGCTGTTATATGCCTCCAATTTAGGAAGGGATTTCCTACTTGCTGTTAAGAATACGATTAGTTTATCTCTATGGTAGTTCAGGTAGCCAACACTGCAAACTCTGTTAAAATAAGTGGGGTGAATCAGTTCAGTCTGGGTTAACATTTTAGCTCTGTTACCCATGCATGGCTAGAGAAGAAGAGCCTACTGCTGTTAATCTGAGAAGGCCTCTTTCTTACAGTGATTTTTTTCCCGAAGTTTAGGCTCTTGCCACCCTTGCTTATATAACATCTTACTAAACTTCTGTAAAACACAGTGTTTTGCTTTTTAGTCTTTCTTAGGGTCAAAAAGAGAAAGACTTATTTGTTCTGCTTTTTAATATGTTTCAAATCCTCATCCACAAGCTAAGCAGTGCTTATGCACACATACATATAAAAATTATAACAGCGGTACCTCTGTTCTTTATCAAAAATGCAAAAGAGAAAGTCCTTTTGTGTATTTGTTTTTCCTATTAACTATAACTGAATAATGCTGCTTTGAGTGTGAGTATGAGATCTTAGGGTAATTTGTAATTAGTCTTTATTATGGCGAAAGATTAATGATGATTTGCTTCATTCAGGATTCTGTATTCTCTGTTTACTGTGTCATATACCTGTTTATGATGTTAATAATTGGCAACAGTAAATTAAAAATACAAATAACAGAACCAAAATTTTTTAAGTTGGTTGGGAATGGAGAGAATTGTCAAGAATTTTGGATACTTTAACCTACTCATTAACCATAGTGGCTGTTGACATTCTTAAGAGCCAAGTAAAACAAATTAAGGAAAACTTTCACAGTAATTATATGCTTTAAGGGATTCTAGGTTCTTTATATCCGCTCAAGAAATCTGGCCATCATTCTAAACAAATCAGTGAGGACATTTGGTTTAAAAATAAATTACAGTATTTCTCAAAGGATACTGCAGAACAAAATTGAATTAAAATGAGACAAAAAGAGAATGAAAAATTTATGACAAGTTGATTGAATAGATTTATATTGGTAGAAACGAATATGTCAGAATTCTCTCAGTTGTCTAAAACTGAACTTTAAAAAAAAATACAAAATAGTGCTTGTTATAGAAGAAGAGAAATTTCTTTGAGTATCTCTTAAGATAAGATCTTAAGAAAAGATATTCCATTAAATTAAATTATGAGAGATTGAAAATGGATTAAATCCTTGTCATACAATAAGTGCCAAATGAGTTAGTGCATAAAAGTTGGGCAGAATTCAGAAGGAAATATGGTATTTATATTCTGAATATTCTTTGATTATATATAGAATGTATATATATAT
>NW_010425891.1:530-815 GCF_000710305.1 Buceros rhinoceros silvestris | reverse complement strand
GCCCAACCCCCGGCCCCTGGAGGGACCCTGCCCACCCACCCTGCCCCTCACTTTGCTCAGCTCCTGCCTCTGGAGCTCCCGCAGGTTCTTCATCTCCTCCGTCAGGTCCTCCTCCTCCTCCTCCCCTCTCTTGGAGGCCATCCGCCGCCTCCACTCCGTCTCTGGGGGAAAAGAGGGGAGGTTACATGCGCATAATGTACCCCTGAGGGGTCTCTGTGGGGGGATAACCCCATGGTGCAGCCCACCCCCTTGCCTGGCCCCTGTTCCCCACCTACCGACGACGGC
>NW_010425891.1:0-210 GCF_000710305.1 Buceros rhinoceros silvestris | reverse complement strand
GCAGTGCCCCAGGGTGCCCCACCCCGTGGGACAGAGACCCCCCACTCACCTTTCTGCCGGTAGATCGGGGGCTTCTTGTATATGTTGAGCTCCGTCGTATCGGTCTCTGCAAGGAAAAACTGGGTTGGGGGCTGGGAAGAGGCAGCTCATGGCCCTGAAAGGGGCTCAGCAGGACCCCGACGGTGGGTCTATGCTGGGGCTCGGGGTCAG
>NW_010425890.1:0-477 GCF_000710305.1 Buceros rhinoceros silvestris | reverse complement strand
TGAATCCATGTTGACTACTCCTGATAACCTTTTCCTTCACATGCTTAAATTCAAGAATGAGCTGTTCCATCACCTTACCAGGGATGGAGGTAAGGCTGAGTGGCCTGTAGTTTCTTGGGTCCTCCTTCTTGCCCTTTTTGATGACTGGAGTGACACTGGCATTCCTCCAGTCCTTAGGCACGTCTCCTGTTCTCCATGACCTTTCAAAGAGGATGAAGAGTGGCCTAAGAATGACATCTACCAGCTCCCTCAGCACTTGTGGATGCATCCCATCAGGGCCCATGGATTTGTGGGTGTCAGCTTTGCCTAACAAGTCTCTAACACCATCCTCCTCAAACAAGGGAAAGTCTTCCTTTCTCCAGACGTTAGCAGTAAGGACTGAAGCACAGAGGCATTCAGTAACTCCCCCTCTGTATCTTCTGTCACCAGAGCATCCACCTCATTCAGCGGCAGGCCCACATTTTCTCTAGTCTTCGT
>NW_010425889.1:306-4095 GCF_000710305.1 Buceros rhinoceros silvestris | reverse complement strand
CTTTTGATCTGGAGTTTCTGCTTTAGTAAGGTGAGAGTCCTCCTGCCACGACACCGCGGAGTCAGATGGGGCGTGGAGCGAAATCACGGACTGTTCTGTGCGATCCGGCTGTGTGGGAGGGGGCCAAAGCGCTGACAGCTACAAGGTTAAATGCTCACTGCCCCAGAGAGGTGCGTGGGGAGGGAGCTTGCTGCAAACTCGTCACATGCCTCTGGGCTGGGAACCCTTCTCCCAGTGGTTTTTTTCCCTCCAATTTCTTGAAGCCCTCTGAAGTAAGCTGATGTAGTGTTATTAATGGGGTCTATAAAGCTGTAGCTGAAAGTCCATGAGTCGGAGAAGAAGGAAAAAACTTACGTAACTGGTCAGCGAAAGAGAACAGTAGAAAGACTTTTCTCATCCCTTGCCCCCTGTACACAAAGCTAAAAAGGTTAAGTAATGACAGAGGAATTAAGAGTAATTTCTTACTGATATGGGGAACAAGGTTTGCATTTCTCTCCGACCTCGCTTTCGGGGGTGACCTGCATTGCGAGAGTTCCCTGAATTTTGCTTGACTGTTGGAGGAAAAGGGAGGAAAGGCTTTTAACATCTCTGTTAATACCCTTCAATAATAACAATAACTGGGCGATGTCTTAATCCCAGTGACTCTCTGTCACAGGGCGCCTGCCAACCTGTATCGGTTTCAATCTGACTGACAGGCTAACAGCAGGATGCTGCCTCCGTGGCAGAAGCAAGAGGCACAGGTGAGCTGGGAGGGAAAAAACGAGATGTGAAGAGGGTTTCCTAACAGGGGTGTTTGGGTCCTTTCAAGTGCCTCAGACATACTCATTAAACACAAGGAGCTCGGGGCCGGCGTGATGGCCGTGTAAGGAAATGAAACTAGAACCAGTGATTATCCAGACAGTTCTCAACAGCCTCCTTCCAGGAGATCTCATGAGCGGCTGGATAAAAGGGAGTAATGGTGGTGATGGTAGAGGTAAAGAGGAAATTAGTGCAGGGTGCTCTTGAAAAGGAGTAAAGTGGGAAACAAACCCCTGATGAGAGGGATGTAGAGTTCAGAGCAATGAACTGCAGCAGGGCCTGGGAATCTCCCGTGCTGTTGATGGAGTCGTTATGCTCGAGGAGAAATTATGCTCACTTATAAAATGCACTGGAGAAATTGGCGACAGGAGGTGAGATTGAGAGAAGAAACTTTTTATGAAGAGGTTATTTTACCTTTGTAGGTTTCTTTCTGCCCAATTCAAATGGGCTCCACTTGCCCGCTCATCTGTGAATGTTAAAAGGGGACGCTGGACCTGTGTAGGTTACAAATGGACTAAAAGGGAAGCTTTTGCTAACTAAACCAATTCCTTTTGAAATCAAGCTTGAATGAGCTTGTTAATAAAATTGGGTCTGTTTTACTACCATAAATGGCTCATTTTTTGGTTGTTTTTTTTCTTCCCAGAGGCCACTCTGATTTCTACCATCTAAAAATCCCGGCATTGTGGCTAGTTTCCAATTCTCCCCTTGATTTTAAGAGGCTTTGCCATGCAGGGGATTTTTTGAGGGGTTTTCTTCTTTTGAGGTCTCTGGCAGCGGTGGGGATATTCATAGCTATTACTGCATGGACAAGGCAGGATTTCAGAAACATCCTCCCCTCCCAGGAGATCTGGTGCATCGCAAGGACAACACTTGCTGCCTAGCAGGTGGAGGTTGGAATGTGCTCCTTCCTTTTGCATCCCTGAAGGCTGCTTGACAAGCTGGGCCATGGCCATGGCCTCGGATGCAGCCACCCACTCTTCCAGCTCTGGGCTGGGGTTGTGATGGTGCCCTAGAGGTGTCTGCTAGCCCTTGTGTGGCTCCACTATTACCCATGAAGTCTGAAAATGGCTATAAGGCTTTGTGAGTGAAAAGCTTCCTCAGCAAGCGTGCTCTGTGGTGCCGAAAGAAGTGGTAGAGATGTAATAATACTTTTCTGTGGTCTTTACAGATATCAGTGAGGATGAAGGGACAGACTGAAAAAATAACAACAGCAATAATGTTTCTGACTTGATGTGTTGTGGCATCATGTCAAGTTGTGTCAGGGAGGTAACATCATTTTGTATGTTTGAAGTGACATAATATAACTTGACTGATGCAACATGCCTCAATGGTAGAAAATACCGTTTTACAGTGGAACTTTGGCAACTATCTCCCTGAAACAAATGTTAGGAGCTGAGAGACGGGAGACGAGAGCGGAAAAAAAGAAAGGTTGAGAATGGAAAAACTTCAGAGCTTGCATTTCAGTCTGTTCCACTGCTGAATTTGCTGTGGGCCAGCCAACCTATGCACCATGCAGCGCACTTACAAGTTGCAAGATAATGACAGTTAAGATATTTCTCAGATACATAAATGTTTTGATTGCAAAGACCGGATTTCTGCTTAAAAAAGTAAACATCAGGTACATGACATCAGGTACAATGATTAATTCCAACACGTTGCGTTCACTATAGTTGCCTTTAATTTTGCTGTTGAAATGTATTGAGGGTTAGGAAACTTATTAATTGTTGGTGTGTGAAATAAGGAAGCAGATAAAGCATTTTAAAAAGTCCGCTTGCAAAGGGAGTAATCCAGCCTCTGTGACTTGATGAAGCAGTAGAGGAATAAAATCTACATTGAGCCGGTACCGCGTATTTTTTACAAGCGCGTTGTGTCTGCTAGCTTGCTGTGCCACTGTAGTGAGCTGTGATAGGCAACGGCTCAGTTTGTTTTTACCAAAAACTGCCTTTCTTGTAATTACTAAAAAGCGTAATTTTAAATGTACCTTGTGTTTGAGGGTAAGTTTGAGGTGACAGAGTTGAAAAGTATGCAAACAGAAGACAGAATTTTTTGTGAAGTTGTTTGTGAAGTTCACTGTTTTCTAATGGAAGCCAGTAGGATAGTAGCAGTATTAAAAGACCTCAAATTTAGAAAAGCCCGTGTTTTTGTTAGTTTGTGCACTGATGCTTTTAACTATTAGACTTTAATCCTTGTGATAAAGTCCTCCTCCTTTTTAGCTTGTGATACTTCTTAAAATAAAATGATTATTTATGGTGGTTGCACTCATGCTAAAATACATATTCAACACTCGCAAACTAGTATCACTAGGAAACAGGAGTTGTTCCAAGTACTAGATGAAAAGGGTTCAAGGTAAAATGATACATTTAACATCAAATATGCTCGAGGACTGTTAGGATTAAGTATTCTGAATGAAGGGGGAAGGAAAAGCCACTTCAGCTGGGGATAAGGAATCTAATTAAAAATTGGTATTAAGGATATATAACTTGAGCCCACTATCATGCTTTTTAGAGTACTGTTTTATCAGTTGTAAAGGGGTGGAAGAAGTATCATTAAAGCAGGCATGAAGTGTTGTCTCGGATTAACAGTCAGAGATGAGTGAAGTGGTGCTGTTGATCTTGGTAGCGACGCGTCTGATCCCGCAGTCCTTACGAGCTCCATCAGAGACAACCGATCACTGGTCTGAATAAGACAGTAAGTTGCGAGAGGAGGGATAAGAGACGTGGGCCCCAAACTCGTCACTTTATATTTGTGCATTGATGGCATCTCTGAAAAGTGGAGCAAACCTGTAAGGGTTTGTACCGCATTTGATTTGTTAAATTAATTTTAATATTGACTGGGTGAAAATGGAGCTGTATTCTCTAGAGTATTCCCTGAAACCAATACGTATGTGTGAAAACAAACCCAGAATGTTTGTACAGAGAATTAGTATCAAGTTTTAGGTCACAACAGATGTGTGAAATCTAGCTGCGAGTAGCAGGGCTGCTGTAAGGCAGC
>NW_010425889.1:0-206 GCF_000710305.1 Buceros rhinoceros silvestris | reverse complement strand
GCCAGGGGGCCAGCGGCGTCAGCTGCGGAGAGTTGGGAGCCTCTGACCTGCCAGAAGCTGCTGGCTGGTTTCAGACCAAATCCCCGCTCTTAGGGGAGCAAATCTGGAGTGACAGCCCTGCGTTGGACCAGCGCGTTTCTACACACGGGGAGAATAGCGCTGGCGTAAGGCGCAGCTTGCGCGGCTCCCTCCGCGCCGGCTGGTCC
>NW_010425888.1:2630-2848 GCF_000710305.1 Buceros rhinoceros silvestris | reverse complement strand
TAGCGCACCTGGCTGTTGGGGCCCACGCCGTCCCCATCCAGCGCCTGGAACGTGAAGATGGACGCGCCGGCCTGGGCGTTCTCGGGCACCACGATGGTGATGGGGTCTTCAGGGAAGGTGGGCGCCTGGTCGTTGCAGTCCTGCACGTGGATCTGCACCAGCACCAGCCGGCTGGAGGGGTAGCCGTCATGCGTGTCCTCGGCGCTCAACTGGAGCAC
>NW_010425888.1:1351-2414 GCF_000710305.1 Buceros rhinoceros silvestris | reverse complement strand
AAGGTGCCATCCCCACCGCCTCCGACCACCGTGTAGGTCAGCTGTCCTTGTGTGGGGGCATCCGGGGGTGCCACCGAGCCGATCACAGAGCCTGGCTTGACGCCCTCGAGAGGGTGCAGGGTCAGCACCGTGGCATCAGGCCGTGGCAGCACCCGGGAGGACGGCAGCACCTGCAGGGAGAGGTGGCAGTGAGAGTCCTACCGGGGAGACGGCAGAGGGGCAGACACAGGACTTGCAGGGACACAGAGGGACACAGGGAATGGCTGTCGGAGGGAAGGTCTCAGCTCCTGGGCCCGGCGGGTGAGCAGCAGCCTCGAAACTGTCTCAGAAGACGGGGAGAGGAGCTTCCCCCGGAGAGCCAGGGCAGGCGTGGCCAGACAGAGCTGCTGACCGGGCACAGAAGGCTCTGGGGATCTCAAAACCTGCAGGGAGGGTGCTCAGAGGACAGAGCCAGGCTCTCCCCAGTAGTGCCCAGTGCCAGCACCAGACACACTGAGACACAGGCGGGTCCCCCCGAACATCAGGAAGCACTTTTCACTGTGAGGGTGCCCAGGGAGGTGGTGGAGTCTCCATCCTTGGAGGCAGTCAACAGCCACCTGGGCACGGTCCTGGGCAACTGTCTCTGGGTGGCCCTGCCTGAGCAGGGGACTGGACCAGGAGACCTCCAGAGGCACCTTCCTGCCTCAGCCCGTCTGTGTGAGTTGGGGTTTGTGGGACTGTGATAGATACTGCAAAGGCAACGGAGCCCAGCAGAAACAATCCCACAAAATGTGAGCAAGAGTGGGCCAGAAGAGAGGTGGCACTCACCCAGGGGGGAGGGGCGGAGGAGAAAGACAACCCAGTACGACCCAAAGCCACATAAATACTATCGCTACTTCTAGTACAGACACTAAGGCTTCTTTGGGGTGCCCCTGGGGATGGGAGAGGGGGTGCCTGGAAAGCTGGCGTTATCCAGACGGAAAACAGGACGAGGACCCCAGAGCACTCATGGGCTGGAGCTGGAGAAAAGGGAAAACAGCAGAAGTGTCAGCGCAGAGGAACAGGGAAGCCAGCGACCGGCGGG
>NW_010425888.1:0-1185 GCF_000710305.1 Buceros rhinoceros silvestris | reverse complement strand
GGGGTGCAGACACTCGCTTCGGGGCCCGCCAGCCTGCCAGCCTGGCCCCCACGCCCCGGAGCAGGTGGAACAACTTTGCTGACAGAACATCAGGAGGAAACGGTGTAAGCGTCACCGTGGAACGGCTACGGGCAGTTGTGCCAGGCGCACAGGGTGCTTCCCCTCAAGCACCGAGGAAACGCAGCGCATCTGACGTCCCTGGGGTTTAGCTGGGCTCCTGTGCACTTGGGAGACACCTCCTGAAAGCAGGGAAAGGCCCAGTATGACCACGGCCGTGTGACAAAGGGCTAGAAGATGGGCTGGCTCAGGGACAGCGATCAGCAGGCGTCTGCAGGAGCGGCTCCGGGTGCCGACATTGACCTCTGGGAGGTGCAAGGGCAAAGGAAAGCTGAGCACGCTCTGAACTTGCTAGTGTGTAAGAGGGCACTGCCAGCCCTAAGAACATCAGCTGAGGAGAGTCTGATGGCCTTGGGAACTGCAAGGACAGGAAGACGGTGCTTTGGGAAAGTGCCTCGGCTGGAGGGGTGCAGAGACTCGCTGCGAAAGGGAGCTCGCTGCTCACAGCAGCGAAGGGACGTGGCTGCTGGGCCGATACGCCAGAGGGTGAAAGCCCCAGTCACACAGAGGTGAGGAACACCCTGCCTGTCAGG
The DNA here is from genome assembly GCF_000710305.1 of Buceros rhinoceros silvestris. Taxonomy (NCBI): domain Eukaryota; kingdom Metazoa; phylum Chordata; class Aves; order Bucerotiformes; family Bucerotidae; genus Buceros; species Buceros rhinoceros. The sequence goes on along the minus strand of NW_010425888.1, from coordinate 535 downwards.
AACGCTGTTTCCAGTAGGTGCTGGGAAGAATTAATGTCTCTGTAGGACCTCTAAGGTCTTCCCTACAACAGCACACTGAGGACAGGGCTGGCTGTCGGCACAGAACTGCCCAACGCTTTACCAGCCAGAATAGGCTCAGTGGCGCAGACCCTCCCCTAACCCTCCCGGGTTCTCCACACAGGGTCTAGGGCTGGATCAACAGCCGAGCAGGGCAGAGGGTGCCCTGGGATGAAGGTGGGGAGGAAGGCTGCATGGTGTCCTCCAAGAGGTGAGCAAGGGGCAGATGGTGCAGGGACCAGAGGCGCCAGGGCGCTGTGTACCTGGATGCGAATGATGGCTGAGGCACTGCGCGGCACCGCACCCCGGTCGCTGGCGGTCACGGTGAAGATGTACTCGGCGCGGTCAGACCGGCGCAGAACCGTGGCAGTCCGCAGCTCTCCAGTAGCCACGTGCAGTGTGAAACGCTCTGCCCAGGCACCTGCAGAGAGAGGGTGAAACGTTGCAGGGAGAGACAGAGGGGAGGGAGGGCGGGGGA
>NW_010425887.1:512-739 GCF_000710305.1 Buceros rhinoceros silvestris | reverse complement strand
GTCCTCCTCGGGACCGGAGGAACGGCGAGCAGGTCCAAGATTGCCTGCAGAGCTGTCGTCCTCCAGCCCAGAATGAAGACAGCAAGTGCTGGGGGGTCCCGCTTCCCGTCCCCTCCCCTTCCCCATGATCCTCCTCCGCAGCCTGGTGCCAGCAGCCCTGTTAAAGCGGTTTGTTTTAATTACTGGAGCGAAGGAAAATTCCAGTGTAGGCAAATGCAGTAAATGGA
>NW_010425887.1:0-206 GCF_000710305.1 Buceros rhinoceros silvestris | reverse complement strand
GCCCGTTGGTGCCTGCCCCTCCTCCAGCCGGTGTTTTGGAGCAGGGCTGGGACCTGCTGCTGCCCGCAGGATTTTTACTGGTCTCCCCAGTCGGTGTGTTGCCGTGTGGGTGGGTGGTGGGTGATTTGGGCACTGTGGGGCAGGCGCGGTGCAGAGGAGTGCCAGGCTGGCTGGTGTCAAGCATCCCCCAGTTCCCACCCTGGATG
>NW_010425886.1:22328-22643 GCF_000710305.1 Buceros rhinoceros silvestris | reverse complement strand
AGAACCAGCGGGTACAGTGACAGCAGGAGGGGGATGAATTGCAGAATTGACTGGGAAAAGTCTGCCTATTAGATGGAGGCTTTAAATCACATACTAAAGTTTACCTGCATGAGGGATGAATTAGACCCTGAAGATGGCACCTGCATACCCGGTCACTGACCTCCATCAAACTCCTAACGCAAGGACACAGAGGGGATTAAACGGGTTTTTGGTTAGAAAACAAATCTGGCTTATGGGAAATAGTACAGCCTTACACCTTGCTGCTGTCGGAGTGGAGCGGCAGGGAGGCTCCGGGGACTAAAAATCAACAAAAAA
>NW_010425886.1:12106-22245 GCF_000710305.1 Buceros rhinoceros silvestris | reverse complement strand
AGGTAGACTCAGGGCACTAGAATTCCACAGACAAGTTGTTTTGGAAAAAAAGCACCGCTGGCAGATGTTAGGTGGACTCTGCTGTGCTTGCACAAGCCTTCTGCCTCGCACCAGAAATAGCTGGACTGCAGATGTGTGCGAGATTTTGTTTAGTCTATCGTAGTTATTGCTGTGGAGAAAACTTTGTTTTACCCCTAAATATTCTCTCTCCCACCCACATGCATGACCACGCTGTGCACAGGCAGGGTCTGGCCGAAGAGGCAGAGCCTGCCTGTTTGAAACCTAGAGCTGGAACACAAATGCATTTCAGAGAGATCGATGGGAGCCAGAGAACAGTATGGGGAAGAGAGAGGCTGGCAATAACAGGAGATGCTGCAAGTCGGGTGGGGGGCAGGAAACCGATGCAGAGGCAGGGGTAGATTAGCGAAGGGAGGTGCGGGAGAGCAGGAGCAAAGCGCTTTTGCTGCCTCTCGGGCAGAGTTTCGGCTCTTACAAAGTCGATGTGAAGAATAGCTGACTGACACCAGCTGGGAATCCTGCCTTCAGCACCGGTTCTGCATCCTCGCAGCCACAGCGAGTTCTGCCACGAGGTCTCACCAGACCGAGCCTTTGCTTCCTGTGCCGCTCATGTCTCAGAACCGGTGGCACTGACCACGCACCCGGCCTGGCGCCGGACCCTTCCCATCCCTTGACAGTCCCCACATGCCAAAACAGGGAGAAAGAGGCGAGAAAGTCAGAGACACAAAGGCAGAGCCAGGCCAAGGTTCCAGTGTGCCAGGGGCAGGTGTCTCCTTGCTGCGACAGCAGCGATAAACATCCCCCTGAGCTCCTAAACACAAACGCAGGCACACTTCATCCCTTGTTCCCGCTGGCTCCGGAACAGACCGCCACACAGGGCCCGTTCTAGGGACGCAGTATCATCTTGCGCCGATGGCCTTGACGGTGGATTTGGAACTCATTAGCTGCTAATGGCCCTGCACGTGGAGCACAGGCACGCTGGGGGCCGCGGACAATGCCCTCCCTTGTGGCCGCCGCCACAGGAACTCCATTGTGTGCCCCAACACTGGAGCTATGTTCCCCTTGGCCGCCTCACCACGATTCTCCCCGCTCTGCGAGACTTCCCAATCCTCTGCCAGGGCTGAGCCTCACTGGCCTTTTCAGGGCTGGGGTTTCACTTCCCTTTTCCCAGCACGGTGCTGCCGCCAGCGCCACTCCGCCAGCAGGGGTGATGCTCCCAGCTCTCGCCGGCACGCGAGCCCGCAGTCCCCCCGTTCTGCCGGAAGGACAGGACCCAGACCCCCACAGAACCCCCCGAATTCTCCCTTGCGATACCCAAGAGGCGGCGTCTCGTTTGCTCGTGACCAGCCTTTTGAACGCGTTTCCTGCTCATCACCGTGGGGTCCTTTGGAAAATCTACCTCGCAGAGGTTCAAGCACCTCTGGCCCTGCTGCTCAAACCCTCCCCTAAGTGCAGAAGGGCTGTGGTACAAGTAAAACCGGGAGATCTGAACAGATCACTTGGCATTTAGGCTTCCAGCTAAAACCACCAGTTCCAAAGCAAATTCCTCTCAGAGACACAGCCCATGAATCTCCATCCCGGCCGCAGAAGGAGCAGCGTCCCATTGTCTAAGGCAGAGAGAGCATCTTACCACTTTCACTGGATAATCCCTTAACCAGTGTGGCCTCCAAAATAATCCTACTGAACGGTTTACACTCAGCACAGTGCCACTGACCCCGGGTAATGGACAGTGCCTCACGCAGAGGTGTCTTCATACAAGCCGATTAGCTTCCTTTCCCATCTGCTGAGGCAGGTTGTGCCCCCACCCTCCCAACCTTCGCTTAACCCAGCCCAGCTTCCCGGGTTTAAAGGCCAATACGGCTCTTTGGACCGACCTGCAAGACCACACAGGCCATTGAACAAACCACGCTGGCTGAAAGCGTATTTTCCAGACAGTCCCCAGCCTGGACATGAAGGTCTCAAGACGTGCAACATCACCAGCTCCATGGGCACCGTGTTCTTACTGGCCCACGCTCTGCTTTGGAACGTGTTCAGGCAGCAGCGTGTCAGCCCTCACCAAGCCTGGCTCCGCGTGCTCACAACACGGGATGAGCCAAGTTCCTCCACAAGTGCCCTGTCTCGTATGGACACCATACGCTGGCTGGTGCAAGGTATTTCCCGGACACATTCCAAGCTGCCACCTAAGAACAGCTTGCAGCCAGCACCCTCTGCAAGGAAAATCGTTTCAGTGCCAGAAGCTCCATCCTCCCTGTCGAAGCTGAAGAAGTAGGATGGCGATTAAGAACGAGCTTGGCCTCTCGTAGTACTGAAGAAATGTTACTATTCAGGAAGACAGATAAGAAAACAATCGCTCTTCTTATCCAACGCCTTTGGGACTCGGAGAACATGTACAGCCCTAAAGCATTAAGAAACGAGTCCTCCTCACGTCCTCCATCACCAGAGGAATGAGGGTCAGTGCGGGAGTCAACTGAGGGGGCCGGTGCTTTGGGCAGTTGAAGCCCTGCAGATGAGGAGGCGCTCCAGGAAACTTCGTATGTGATGCAGCGTGAGCTCTTGAGGCCAAAAAAATAAAATCACCTGTCCTTTGTGTGACAATAACAGTTATTCATTCCTTCTTCTTTCTCCTTCTCAGTGCACACACATTTACGTGTGCACTGCCCCTGTAACTGCAAACACTGAGCAGTTCTCAGGACAATGTCTGGAAAGGTTTCCACCCATTGCCAGAGGAAACAAATGTCTTATTTGGGAGATATTGGCTGGAGGGAAAGAAGGGGGTTGGTTTTGGATTGGCTTCTGAACGTCTTTTCTCCCCCCTCCTCCCACTCCCTTTTTCTTCTCTGATTCACAAGGAAACCACAAAGCAAACTTACGGCTGAATGGGACTTGTTTTTGTGAACGTTCTGGCTTTCCTTCAGGACATTCACTTCCACCCCCACTAGTCTAAATCTCCTCCATTTATACCAGCCCAATAAATTCAGCAAACTTCCACACGTGTAAACACAACCAAAACCTGACCTGGTATTTAATTACCGTCGCAGAAGACACTGGGGGTTACAGGGATGTACAAAAGCAAATTTTAATGCTCTCATTTGGTCCAATGCTGCTTAATTTCATTTAACTTAAACTTGTCAAAGTCTTTAAACACCCTGACCTTTGTATGAGGACAGACTTATATGATCAAAAGCCCAGTTATTCAGCACTTTTAGCTGCATAGTCCATGGGGTGCATCCCTCCACTCCCCAGACACCTGCTTGGAAGGCAGTCAGCAAGACACCTATGCGACCCTCCGCTTCTGTGTCTTGCCATCACCACGTCAGCTCCTCTGTTTCGGTGCAAAATCCAGCAGAACTCGCTAAAATTACCTTGTTGTTGTTTCTGTAAGATATTTTATATACTTCATCCTGTGTTCACTCAATATTGGGATTTATGGGATTTTTAAAAAGTATTTCCAGTGCCTTTAAAATGCTAGCTTCAGATCGTGAGCTCAAAAATGAGAATAATCCCCTCTCTGACAAAGAAGTGTAGGAAGAACTCTATTAATGCTTATTTACAAGGTCTGCCTGATACCGCGACGCACGAATCTGACAGGAAAGGCTGAAGGAACTTCTGAAAAGCGCTGGGTAGAACCGAAGTGTGTTAACAAACGTCTCCTCTCCCTGTGAAGCAGGTTCTCCTGCTCAGGGCTGAGTAGGAGGGATGACACATCAAAGGCTTTGCTTATGCAATCGTTAGGGCTCCGAGCTAATGCGCTGGACTGCAGAATTTGCAAAGTGCTCATCAAATGTGGAGTTGCCTGGGAAATTTCTGGAGAAAAAAACCAAAAAGTACCTTCTGAAAGAATGTCTTGGCATGGGGAAGTGCTGATTTATCAGAGTGAAACAGTTTACAGGACAGTGTTGAGTCCGGGAATATTCTGTTCTGGAAGGAAAAGATGAACCAACGTGTTCTGCTTCCTCCACTTAGAAACAGAGTTTCTCAGACTTCTCATTGTCACAGTAAGATCTGAACCCAGCCGGACATGGAACGACAGTTTTCAAATGAAAAATAACTTTGGAATTTCATACCATAGGAGTTTATTTGACCAATCTTTCAGCCCATTCCACTTCTGAAATGAAATCTGGAAACAAATGACAGAAATTCCCGCAAACCTGCACTCTCAGCATCCCATACAGCCCCAAAGGCAGCCCGGCCCTGCTCTGTGAACTGGCTCCACTTTGCAGACTAACCTGTCGCACCAACGGGACCAGTGACTGATGTCGGTAGTAAGAGCTGGCAAGCACAAGACCGATTTCACACCCTTCCTCCCATGACCGGGGAAGAAGCATTCAATTAGGAACACTGCCTATCCCTTAATCATTTCCTTTGTGTGCATGGTTATTAATATCTTTACATGACTAGTCAAGCCATGGGCTATGTTTTTCTGTACTCGTTCTGGCTACTACTTAATGCTTACAAAACACATACAGAAGCCACACCCACAGAAAAATAAGGAAAGAAAAGGATGCTATCGGTGGCATTGCTTGCAGAGACGACGGCATGCTCCAAGCGTACTGAACCCCCTATACATGGGACATCAATGACACAGAAAGAGCCTGTCCCACCTCCAGTGAGTTTGAGTAGATAAGGCAGATAAAAAGCAACAGAAGTAAGGAGAGGCAGGGGAGACATCATGAGACCCAAGGAAGCTGAAACAAAGGCTTAACATCCAAACCGAAAATAAATTGATCCACCTCATCCCTCTCCCTGTACTTTGCGCTGCCTGACAGATAAATATTTAACTGAAAACCTCTGTTAAAAAAATGAAAGGTAATCATCAAAAGCAAGCTGGAAGCAGTATGTCTTGCGACAAGACTGGAAGCTGGGAGGAAAGCCAGATGCTCTTGAGCCTGCAGCTGGTCCAGAATGGACCCAACAATAAGCATGCACGCAGTGTGGTGAAACGATTCTGGCAATGCTGAGAAGAAGCCCTTTCACTGCCTACCTTGCACCCAGCACATCTGGATTTTGGCCTTTAAGTAAGAATACATGAGAACAGGAGAAAAGCCAAAGGTGGAAGGAACTGTCACACACACACACACACCACACATAAAAGCACTGGACTGTCCTAGCTTTAGAAATGAGACAGCACTGATCTCCATTCTTGCAGGTCCTGTCCGCTGAGCTCTCTTCTCTGCCCATATACTAACAACTGGAGCCAAAACACTCCAGATGTCAGCACTAATCCTTCAGATGGGTTCCCAGTTCACTGTGTGACACATCTGGGCCCACTTCTGCTCTCAACTGGCTGAGCAGCAGCCTCCTTCAGACAGACGACCCCAAGCAGCAAGTTCATGGCACCTCTGAGATGCCCTGCACAGTCACTCTCGCTCTCCCACCCGAGAGCTTCCTAAGTGCAGAGGCAGTGGGCAGAGTAACGCTATTTATGTCAGCTATTATTTAAGTGAACTTCTCCGTCCACTGGAATGGGGGTCCAAGTGCTTCTGGTTTAATCAAGGAAGGTCCCCTTTGATTTGGGAGGCAGGACCACTGCCTGCTCAGAACGTCTGTCCTTCCCCTCACGAGCATTCCTGTTCACAGAGCCAGCCAGCAGATGAACAGAGGAAATATTTTACTGCGTGCCTTTTTCAAAGAGAGGGAGTGTAGCTGAGCATTGCCTTAAATGAAACCACATCTGCCTTCAGCTAAGACAAGCTGCTGGCAAGGTGAACTACAAGCAGGATATCCACCTGGTAAAAGCATTACGGCCATCCAGCAGCGAGCCAAGGCTCAGCACGTGCCAGGCCAAGGATGCTCTTCAGACACAGTGACCCGCCACACTTTCGGGCTGCACTTACCATGGCGAGTGGTGGCAAGGGAAGAGTTTATGGGCTCTGATAGCAGGCAGGCTGGGTTTAGAGACCCTGACCCATGCACAGCTCACTGAGAAGCCTACGAAGACCCCTATGTGAGAGTATGCCCCTTGCTTGCCCAGGAGGCAGGGAGCCCAACGGCTCTGACAGACGGAGGTATCTAACAGCAGAAAGCTTGTCAGCATCCTCCACGCAGCCGAAATCCTCGCACCGCAAAGGGAAGACGAGAAGGCAGAACCCTGAATGAGATGTCCCGGAAAGAAACAGGCCAAGGAGGCAGAGTTCACGCGGGGAGGAGTGCCTGGTTTTGATTTGAGGCTGAGTCAAGGCCAAGCCACGGCCATGGATTCTCGATCACTGAGATCACACAAGCCTGACTTGGAAAACAACTGAGAAAACCTCCTCAGAAATGGTGACTGTGACACACCAACCAACCCAAAAGGCACTAAATTCAGCTTTCCACCCAGCCCAGAACCAAAGAGGCTTTGATCTGGCAGCTCGTATCCTGAACCACCTCTCAGGCTAACGCTCTTACGAGATGCTGCACTTCAGCACGGCAGCCCCACAGGGTAGCTCTGATCCTTCCTCCAGCTTTGCAATCAGCCTGCAAACCTCCACAAAACCTGTTGCTACTCATCTCTGTTTCCTTTTCTGCTCCGAAGTGACAAAGCAGAACACTGCTCCTGCCTCACATTCCTCCAAGCCCGCAGGAAACCATAAATCAGAAGAAAAGCATAACATCCAGAGAGAACGTGCAAAAGGCCAAGCACTAGGATGGGCTGAGAGGCTGGAGAAAGGGGACAGGGAAGCAGCAAAACCAGCCATAGGGTGAGCACTAACCCACACCTTCACCTCGGCTAGGAGACGTCCTGCTCCAAAGGACGAAGGGAGAAGAGTTCATGTTACAGAGCCTGTCCCAGCTGTGCATCCTCGGTGTGCTCAACCCTGCCTGCAGCCAGGTGATGGCAAGGGGACTGCCTGGCAAGCCCCCCGGCTTTGGACTAGGACCTGCTCTCTCTTCTGCCCACCAACTGCGAGGAACGTGGTTTAGGCTGAAGCACTTCTCGGTGGTTGAAGGCAGCAAGGACCTGCTTCCTTTAGAGGTGACTCGTCGTTCTGGTCAAAACAGCTGAGATTTACGCTGGCCCAGATAAATCTATTTATAGTAAGCGTTATGCTAATTCCATACAGCAGTCTGCTCCACTCGCACTCACTGGAGCAGTAACGCTCTCTGCTACCTGTTCTTTTTAACCACCTCTGTGCATCCAGCAGCCATTTCGTCCTCAGCTCACCAGCTCTGGCTGGAGGGAGCAGTAACGCTCTCTGCTACCTGTTCTTTTTAACCACCTCTGTGCATCCAGCAGCCATTTCGTCCTCAGCTCACCAGCTCTGGCTGGAGGGTATCTGGGTATTTCCCCTCGCTGCCCTTTCCAGTGAAGCATACAGCACCCCATTTCCTGCAGCCCTGCCGACCTCCCTGTGTTTTGAATACGTGGGAGAAACCTTATAAGGGTTTTTCCCTGAATAAGGGAAAAACAAATTATGCAAGTAATTTTAAAGCCACTCACATTTAAGTTATTTTAAAAACTGGACTGAATTGCTTTATTACCTTCTCTGAGGTTCATGTTATGTTTTGTAAAGAGTAATTAATTTACTGTCACTCTTGTGAACTAAGGAGCGTGGAGGGGATTTTACTCATCATTAAAATGCATCTGACTTTGGGATAAACTGTACCAATTGCTTAATGGAGAAATGGCAGCAGAAGAGCTGTTTTTAGTGGTTTGAGTCTCCTATTTTTGTTTCAGGGTAATGGAATAAGCTGTATTTCTAATCTTGACTAAAATATCTCTACAGATGGCTGTAAGCATGATGCGGATGTGAAAGGTCGTGCCAATGCTTTTTGATCCCGGGAGCACAAAAGAGTTTTCTACAGTAAAAAACTGAGGCAGAACAGCAGAAGCTCAGATGATGTAAGAGACACGGAATGATTCTGAGATGTAGGGTCCTCATCTCTCTCCTTGTTGTTTTACTTTCATTTGTTCTTTTCAAAGGCTCTGCCAAAAAATTTCTTTTCCCTCTTTGAGGCCAATGATTGCTCAAATACTTGAACTTGTCATCAAATCTATCAGCTTCAGCTCCTTTGCTGCTGCAGAACTACAAGCAGGCAGCAGCCTCAGCTCTTTGCTCCTACAGTCCCAGAGGGCAGTTCAGTCAGAGACCGCTGGCTTGTCTGCCTGCAAAATGGGTTTGCATTACTAGTTTGCTAAGCACAAGCCAGTACAACCAGCAAGGGACACCAGCTCGCTGTTCCACTGTTAGGAGCAGGCAGAGGTGGGCTCAGCACACACCAAGACCCTCCAACAGATAAACAATTAAAACAGGGCAAGTACATCGAGACGGGAAGACAGATTGCCCCAATCTATTTTCACTGGTACATGAACACAGATGTTTTGCTGGGATTTTTCATGGATGTAAGTATACAACCCCTAAAACCATTTCCAGTATGTCTTCTCATGGATGAAGAGATTCTGTGCCTAAACTCAGCTCTACCTTTGGTAAGGGTGTTCCGAACGTTTTGCACAGGTTTTGCACAGCCACAGAAATACCCACGTCTTTGTCAGAAACTCGCTAAATGTCAGTTCACGGCTCTTACCCTTCTCCCGAGAGGCTGGAGGTGTATGTTTAGACAGAATTCTCAAGCAAGATGAATAAGACTTGATATTTTGGTTGCATGGTGTATCATTGACTTAAATCAGTACACCAGTATTTAGCAAAAGCTGGCACCCCAGTTCCGGGGGCAGACAAGGACAGGCCCGGCTTTCATGCGCCCTGCTATATAAACACAAGTACAGGCTTCTTCCAGTATTGCTTCTCATTTACGTTCAAATTACAAAAAGGCCCACTGGAGTCTATTAAAATATTTGAGTTTATCCAGTACTTTGCCCATACACTGAATTTTCCATCGCTACTTTCTGACAGTCTGAGCTCCTGTAGAATCAAGGCTCTAAGCAACCTGATCTCCTTGGACCTGCTTTGAGAAGGCCACTGGATTAGATGACCTCCAGAGGTCTCTTCCACCCTAAATTACTCCAGGATTTACCGACTTAAAGATGAAATCCTTCCTTAGCTCTTTTAATGCACTCCTTATGTAATGTATCTCATGATAGCAGGTTTCCCCCAGCTTCTCTTGTAACCCACTGCCAAATGTTCAAGAAGACAATAGCAATGTGAGCATCTGGATCTCTGGCTGACCAGCCCCGACTGATCTGCAGATCACACTGCCGACACAAAGCAGGGAGGAAATGCTATACAGAAGGCGGTTTGCTTTCACCACTCGTCATTACAGCCCACAGGGGGAAATTCTGACAGAAGTTGCAGCAAACTATATCCTACTTCTGCCCACAGCACTTGAGCAGCTTCTCAAATCTTGAGAGAAAAAGGAAGCAAAGCAACAATGTCATAGTACCATTCATCTTCCAACATTGCTACTTCAGTGTGCGTGGAAGGAAAGTCGCGTTAGAGAACTGCCTTGGTGAGATAGATAATCAGGTCGGGAAACAGTATTGAACCAGACTGCTTCCCCGGGGTAGTGTCTCTCCTCTACGCAGCCTTTTTGGTGGTTTCACATCAGCGGTGTGCAGATATCTGTGCCAGCTATGGTAAAACGGGTAAGGAACATCGACCCCTCGGGGATTCTGCAGCCTGACTGACAGTAAATCAGACAGACAACTTTAAAAAGGCACCATCCTAAGGGCAAAGGGGGTTCTCCGCTTGCCAGAGCAGTCAGGACTCCCTATTTCTTGTTCAACGCTGATCTTGTCCCCTTTCATTCACTGAAAGCCATTGCTCAGTTAAAATGCTGAGCTGAGCACCACAAAGTGATGGATTCTCCACACGGACCATTTCATGGGCCAGCCATGTGCACTAATGCTGATGAATTGGGAGAGCGACTGATGGAGATCATCTGGTGTCCAGCACACAGCACCTCCCATCTTCAGCTCACCAGAGCATAGCTCTATTTCTGCTGAGAGCCGGTAATTTTTCTCATCATCAGACTGAATGGATCTCTACCTTCCTTTCTGTTCTGAATATTTGCTTTGCAGAAGAATGACACAGCCGCCAGATTCAGCCTCTCTGGTTCAACATGCAGTTGATCTAATACACTTTGAGGAAAGGAAGAGATACAGGTGTCTGCATCGGAAATCTGTATGGACAGCAGCACTCCCACAGTTCAGCATCCTCCAGGCCTCTTTGAGATTCACACCGTGCGGT
>NW_010425886.1:643-12036 GCF_000710305.1 Buceros rhinoceros silvestris | reverse complement strand
TTCAGCTCCTGGAACATCATTTGGAAGAAGGATGCAAGAGAGCACTTTGAGTTCTGGAGAAGAAAATACCATCCAGAGAGTGATCAGGAGCAAATGAGGAGAGGCAGTGGACACCACACCACACCTGTCAGTCCAACCGCACTGTGCAGCCAGAATAAAGGTTCTCCTGAACTGAAGCTCTGGCCCTTGGTTTGTGCTGACCTGGGTCTCCCACAGAGAGAGGAAACTTGCCTTATTTGGCCCTCTCAAACTAGTTCATCCATCTGACAAGCTCCACAAACAGGACCCCAGTGAGACACATGCCCAGGAACAGGCATGTTAATGACCAAACCTTCTCCACCCTCGAGATTTCCTCAGGTGGGTCATTTGCACTTTCCCAAGGGTGACTTTTTCTTTCCTGCAGACTTTGATCCAGCTTGCTAAGCAGCTGTAGAGCAGGGATTGCTCGTCTGCTCATCAGCAGGCATTCCCCTTCCCGCGTCGCAAGGATAGAGCTTCTGCAGTGGCAACATGGAAACTGCAGAGCAGAGGCTGAACACAGGAATATTCTTTTCTGAGGTGAACAAAGAAACATTCTGTGGGCATGTGACTCCTCAGACGACATTTATTTGCTTTCTTTTGCAAGCAAAATGGATTTATCAAAAAACTTGTATCAAACAGTTCTGTCTTCTCCCCAAGTGAACTCAGCAGCATCTGTTTACCAACAGGGCTGGACAACTTCCAGCAGGCTTTGTTGAGACTTCCCCTAGTCCACGGCTTAGCTCAACCCACCCTCCCCCGGCAGGGATCTCTTTCAGCACTAAATGCTCCTTGTTTCTTTTTTTCTCTCCCTCCCCTGGGCCTTGGCTCAGAGCTGGAGCTCCCCAACCTCTATGCTCCCTTTGTCTCTGTCTGAAAGGCTTTTCCTGTGCTGTGTCCTGCCAAACACAGCGAAGGTCCTGCCCTCTCTGGCAGCAGAAGTGCTGGAAGTGCTCACTGCTCCGGGGGCAATACGGGAGGATCCTTGCCCCTTCCTTTGCCCTGGCAGAGCTGGGTGTTGCCTGTGCCCTCCCAGAGGTGCCAAATGTTTTTCGCTGTGTCCCAGTGCCACAAAATAACTGGGTTTGTTCCCTGTAGAGCACTGGTACTGCGGTAACACAACCCTTTCCTAAAGCGATGAGAGTTTATGGCTGTGCTCCTTCGGCTGGTGCTGCACGGAAGCTTGCTGGGGAAACGAACGTGTCCCAGACACTACTCATCCCTTGCTTTTAGTCATTACTCTCAAGGGTTGGGTACGAGCCCATCTTTCTAGCTCTGACTTCCTCTTACACCTCTCCAGGGGGAACAGAACTGTTGTGATGTGGCTGGAGTTGGGGAAATAATTCTCTTGTAAAGGATTAGTGTCTCAGACATCAGGCTTTACAAAAGGACATCCGTTCGAGCACAGCTAGCTGGACTGTTGGCAGCTACAGATCGCTGCTCTGCTGCCTGTGGCCATACGATGGACTCTCCCACCCCTTTGAGCTGGTACATCATCTCTGCAGGACGAACCTTTCTGTCCTGCTGCATACCCCGTGTGGTCTTGGACCCTGCTCCGGAGATAGGATGGTTAGGCTCATACACAAGGAGGAAATTCCCAAGCTCACACAAAAAGCCAAAATGCTGGGGCTAGAGGGGATCACTGGGCAGGAAACAGGGACCAGTGCTGCTTGGAGTAAAAATTACTACGTCCTCTGTACTGAATGATGTGGCCCAGGCAAGGGAGAACAAAGTTGGCATTGTAGTAACCGGGCCTCAGCAACAGAAAAAGAATTGAAGCACAAAATCAAGGGTCAGAACAACAGGGGTCAGCTCTGCAGGATTCACAGATATTCATGCTCCATCCTGAGAGTTTAGCTAGAAACCTCCACTTGTTCTTGATTTCTTGGCATCTCAGACATCTCATGGCTCAGAACTGCAGGTGAAAGAGCAGGATGGAGTACTAACCTATGAATAATTGTGGCGAACACAAGCAAAGATTAAAGTCCAGGAGGCAAGATGCTACAGCATTTAGACTCCTGAGAGAAGCCTCTTCCCACCCCACCAACATATATATCAGCTTGGAGTCTTCCAGTGCCTCGGTCCTGTTTACTAGCTTGGCATTGTCCCACAGTTTTATGCATTTCCTCTGAATTCACCAAGAGCTTGCGTTATTCCAAACTCCTCAACTCAGTCTGGCAGAACCGGTTTTATTACACTCTCCAAACACTTAAGGCAGGCGCCTTTCTGCAAATTCCAGTTCGCTGCCTTCTCTTCCCCCAGCCTCCAGGTAGGCTGTTCTCTGCAAATCCAAGAGCGCCCGCTGAAGTGCCAGCCTCCAGATGGTGTGGGCGAGAAAAGCCAGGAAGCCTGTGGGAAGAGAAGTGTGTGGGAAGTGTGGGGTGGGGAAGGGAAAAGGGGCCTCCTGCTATGTCACTGCTATCACAGTGGCTGTTTCCTACATCCTGAGGCGAGGTCATGGTGCAGGGACAAATCTGTACTTCCTGGCAAAACGCGGGTTTATCAGAGAGAACAAAGGGGTGATACTCGGACGAGAAACTGAGCTGTGGGAAACAGCACTGTTTGACTGAGCTAGACGAGAGCAGGGACAACCACCATGCTGCAAGAGCCACTGCTCAAAATAGTTATTTGTATCTCTGGGCACCCAAATGCATGTACGTTCAGGCCATACAGCTAAATTTTACCTCCCCAACAGGCAGATGCACCCAACCCTTGGGAGCGCTGCGCGTGCACATATGCACTTATACACGTTCACACGTGCCGCTTCTATCAGCTGTAGCATGTAATAAGGAGTATGGCAGTCACTCAGCCCTGCTGAAGGGTGATGAAGCAGGCTGGGTATGCAGAGGACGGATTATCTCACTCTCTGATATTATATAATCTGTTTAGACTGTGCCACTTTATGCTTATTTAAGGAATGAATGAGCACTCCTCTCTGAGACCTGCCACCCAGGAGTTCTGACGTCATCTCTTTAATCCACTGTAATGAATCTGCTGCTTTGCATTTTAGCCATTCCCTCGCTATATCCAGTAAAAGTTCTGCGTTAGAACGATTACTCGCAGAAACCAGTAAGCATGTGTGTGTTATTCCACAGTGCATCAAGTGATGGTTAACGATATCAGAGCAAAAGAATGTTCTCCACCTCCCTCAAGAAGAGACCTGGCGCATAAGCAAAGTAAACTTCTCCTGCAGATAAGGTGAAGCGAGACCAGAACGTAAGGGGGGTGTGGACACACTCTTCCCACAAATCAAAGTCTCTGAACTGAACTCCCTTCATCACAGGAGAGGCCACAGGAGACATGCAACACGCAAAACCGAGAGGCTCTGTAGCTGCACTGCTTTGAAACAAACCCTCTCCAGTACACCAAACCACGTACCTCGCTGAGTGAAAAGAATGGAACATTTTGCCAGGGGGGGTGTGTAGGGGCAATTATCTTGCCTCATTTTCTGCTTTTGGGAGCAGCGGCTCAGAATAATCAGCTCCTGCAGCAACATGCGTGGCTTACTCACTGCTGCTCTGACCCGTGCGGGTATTTCTCACCCAGTTTGTCGGGGCAGATACATGCATGCCCGGGCGCATTCATGGGCACGGGACTGGTGGCAAAGCCAGTTTCCTCACCACCAAGCATGTGCAAGAAGAAACACAAAGACTCTTCTCTAAGCCTTCTGGAGAAAGAGTCTCCAGCACACCCCGTCCTCTTTTCTAACCTGCACTCTTCCCTGTCTCTAGCAGCTCGCACAATGGGCTGAACGCTAAGCAGGATGCTTTCCCCTTGTTGGTACATGGCCAGCCACGATGGGTGCCGTGACTGCAGTTGTGGGCAGCTCCTTCTGGGCTGCGAGCCAGTCTGGCTGCAGCTAGGCATGGGTGCAGTGGAGCTGCAGGAAATCAGCCTCCACCCTCTCTGCTGCCCACAGGAATAATTCTCCATTATCCTAGTTCTGCTCCCCATCCTCTGGGGTCCTACAGAGAGGAAGGCTGGCAGCTTACATTCCAGCCGCTGTGTACTGGGGAGCAGAGACGCAGTTCACCTCCAGGCAGCCTGGAAGACAGACACATCTGCCCACGGCTGCGGTTAAGCCACGTAGTCCATTCCCTTGGCCCGGGACTGAGGCATACAGCACTCCAAGGCTCCAACTTCCTCCATGCAGGGAATTCTGCAGCTCAAATTCCTTGTCTAGCCCATTCCAAGACCTTAACAGAGCATGCTCCACCATGTCTCAGAGAAGATACAGTGGCAATTAGAAAGCTACTGGCAGGTAAAATCTCACCCTTCCATACTGGTCGTGATGCTGGCTTCCCCCTCTCCCTCCAAGTCTGCAATTGCTGGTCAAAGACAGAACAAATTCTGCTCCTGTTTCCCCTTCCTTTCTCCACAGGAAAAGTTAGCATGGCATCACCTTAGCATGGAGCTGAACCTACTTTCTTTTTTTTTTTTCCACTTCCTCTCCTCCACCCCCATTCTTAAAGCAAGCTTCACATTAGACATGAAGCACACTACTTCTGGGAAGAGCTGACAATCTGTGTAACAACCACTAGGGAAACAACAGTCAGGAGCAACTGTCAATGGCTGAAACTGGAATACAGCGCTGATGTCGAGGAGAATTGCAAGCAAACAAGCAAGCAAGCGCTCTTGGCTCCAGGGAAACATTCTGTCCTGTCCCCAAAATTCAGCCAGACTTGGATGGCAGGTCTGTTTCTAGGGCTCTTTTCTTCATCCCAGATAACTGAACTCACAAAGCGAGCAGTAGCCTGGCTTTTTAAGCAAAGCCAGGGCTCAGGAAGCCAGAAAAGCTCACGGTTCCACACTGGCCTTCCTGCTGCGAAAAAAAAAAAAATAATAATACTGTGGCTGAAATTTCATAGTGTTATGAAACCAGTTTTTAAAGGGACTGTTTCAGTAAAGCTTGGGATTCCAAAGCTCTTGTCCTAAATTTTCATTCCCCACTCCCATCCTGCTCTTCCACTGCCCTGTGAGACAGAGCAGTTTAGGACGCTTAGAGCTGAGGCTTTACCGGGTTCACAGTTTCAGGTGCAGGAGTTAACATAACCTTATTTCACAATGGTTACAGGAAATGGCTTGGTGGGGGGGAAACTGGCTTTCTCACCAGCGCGTGTATCCGAACGGGGGCTAGGCAGGCGTGTTTGACCAGAGAGACTATGTGGAACAGCTCAGTCACAGCCTACAGACAGCTGCACCCAGACCTGAAGCAGCTCCTCTGATTACAGGTCTCAGCCCTCATGCTGTTCCTAACCTCAAATAATCCAGTGCACACACTTCATCCTGAGTTCATCTGTTACCCTGTCAAGCCCTAACACCAAACTGAGTCTTCCGCTTCCTTATATCCATGATGTGACAGGAATAGGGGCTCTCAGCACACTGCACCTGCATTAGTAACCTGTGTCGGTAACAGAAAATACTGTTTAACTGGAGAAAGGGAGCTGCAAGAACCCCAGCATGTATTTAACCAAGCCAGGGGTTGTAGTGGAATTTACAATGCCCTGATCTGTGCATTAGCAGATGAGATGGTGCTTTATCCCTTATCCAGCGATTATAGGTCAAAGCTGAACTGCCCTACTGACACTGCAAAACTTGCAAAAGCACCCAGATTAACAGAGGCTGCGTCACTGAGAGCAGCGCTCCCATCTCAGGATGGCTGGCGCAGGGGAGGCCAGCCACAGAAAGCTGCCAGACACGCAGTCCCAGCTCCTGCAGACAGAGGATTCACCACTGTGCTGCTGAATCCCTCCTCCCCAACCAGACTGGAGGGTAGCCTTCATGATGCCACTGAGACCAGCCTGACGCCAGGAGCCTCCTGTCCCTGGGGGGCACAACAAAATGAAGGTAAGCAGATGGTTTCTCTCCCACTGGCTGGGAGAGGTCCCTGGTGTGCGTGGCAGCAGCACACCGTCCTCCTTTCTAGCCCCACTCCCTTTGGAGCTCAGTGCTGGAACGCCAGACTTCCCTACCTAAAGGGATCACCACAAATGAAGGATTAATCAATCAGTGCTGATGGCCTCAGGTTACTGAAGGTTCTTTGTCATCACAAACATTCATTATTTCACTGGCTCTTGACTCAGATACGCAGCGTGACCCTTCCATCCTGTCCCTCCCCCTAAGCTAAGGAAAATGAGAAAAAGGAGCTGTTGAAATGAATGGGAGGGATTTTGCTCAGTCGCACAACTGCCGAGTGCCAAAGCAAGCAGTAGCCCTCAGCCCCCGGAGCCCCCATTCTCCACTCTGTGGCTAGCAGAGAGCCTGCCTTCCCATCAGACAAAAGTGTGACACCATTGTTTCCCATCACCATGACAATGGTTCTGTGGCACCTTTCCAGCTTCCTGAGGTTCAGCACTGTGAATGACAACGGACTCTGCCTTATCCCGAGCACGCCAAGCTCACTGGCTTTGCAAGAGGAGCCTGTCTGGAGCCCACACGAGCGAGGTTACACCAGCCATGCTTCCCTGGACTCCGATTCTTCGTGCGCATTTGACCACGCCGCAGTCCTTCGAGGACCAGGCTTGGAATCCAGAGACACCGCGCGGTGCCAAGACAACCAGCAAAGCACGGTTATCAAGATTCGTGATGCTCTCAGAGGAGGAATGGATGTCATCTCACTTCCAACCCTCTTACATCCTTTATTAGAGCTAGAAAACTGGCAACTAGCAGCAAACCCCTGATCTTGGCTTTCTCAGTGGCTTTTCACCCTGCTAATGGGCCAAGCCCTGCAGTTCTTTGTGGTGGTGGCCTCTGGAGGGCTTTGGGGGAAAGGAGTCCAGACTCACACTCTTCGCGTGTGACAGACACGAGTTTTACACTTTGCAAATCTCCTGCAGAATCACTCAGCTTGAACAGCTTTCTCCTTGTTGAAATATCAACATTTCCCTTGTCTGTGTGTTACACCATGAAAATATGAGCATAGTTCCCACGAGCAGCCTGAGAGGCTGCGTTTCAGAGTTTAATGTCACCTACTGCAAACTCATGGCTTCTAAGGCTGAGCAGTTTTATCCTGGCAAAAAAAAAAAAGTAAAATCCTTTTCTGATTTGGAGAGCTGGGATGGATCGGTGGGGTTGTAACTTCAGAACCTCAGCCCTTTGGGATACCCCGCTTACACAGTCCACAATTCAAAGTTACTGCGAAAACTGCTTGCCAAAAATCTGGCATAAAATGCCACTTATGAAGCCAAGCCAGAGGTCGCAAGTTGACACCCAGTCAGTTCTCTCACACCGAGGGCTCTCCCTGACCACACACAGCGTGCCCACCGTAATGCAGCGTTTCCCTAAGCGCTTTGGGGTTCCCATGGTAGTTCCGATTACAGGAACCTCAGAGAAAGGGGCTTCTGCTTCCATACCCTTCTGTGACCCCCTCAGGAGGAGAAAGCCCTGTGCCACGTGCAGGTCCTGCGGTGACTCACCTGATGGCAAAGGAGAACCTTTGGGGGGAGCTGGGACACCTGCAGCCTCCGATGACACATTGGGCACAAACTGCCATGAATACGCGTGTGGGGAGAGAACCTGCCCTAACAGTCCAGGGATGGAGCCCACCACAAACCACGGCCCGGTACAGCCCTGGTAAAGGGCAGACCGAGTTCTGCACTGCTGACCTGGGGTCACTTTAAAGTGCTGCTGAAAAAGGGAGGCTGGAAGCCAGGAGAGGAAACAAAGCCCCGCTGCACTCGGACAGCACCACAGTGACGCGCAGATCTTTAGGGGCTGGACGGACAGGACGGACTGCTGTAACCAGCAGAGCATCTCCTGGCTGCTGCTGCGAGAGGAAGTAACTGTATGGTGACACCTTGGCTGTGACTCTCCCTTCACACGCTTCAGACTCTTTGACTTCAGAAGTGCAATGATCAAGAGATAAAGTTGGTATTATGATTGATACAGAAAATATCGCACTGCTTTTGTGATAATATCTTCCCTCTCGTGCAACTACACCGGCAAGCGGTGGCAATTGTCCTCCTGCGCCTGATGCAAAGCACAGCTCGCTCTGTAGGCGTATCTTCACGCAACTGCAATCAGTATCGGGGATCTCGTTTACGTAAGAAGCCTTGTGTAACCACCCCCAATTTCAAATCAATGGCTGTGCTCTTTCTGTTAAACCGATTGAGCCGAACAGATGAAGAGTCGGTCCTTAGCCATCCCGGGTGTCACTTGCACTTGCTTTGAAGTTAACTGATTAGCTTAAGTTTGGCTTCCTCAAACTGGGTGTCAGCGGCGCAGTGTCCATGGACAGAAATCACACAGAAGGCGCTGATGTTTTTTTCTGCAGGGGCTGTCACTAGCACACCTTCACACAGGACAGATGCATGAGAACAGGTTAAGCTGGCTTTAATCGTGTTTAATTCAATCTGTTATCAGACTTGGCCAGATCAGTTTGACTAAAGGTTTTAATTACTCCCATTCTGTTTGAAACACCCTAGTAAGAGTAAGAACGTATCTTCTAAACATACTTGGTTTTCCACTTTCTTTTCCTCTGGCAAATGACAATTTTTTTTCCTTGCATATTTCATGGAGCTAAATTACATGCCTGCATTTTCCCCTGCCTAATGAGCACCGCGATAACATGCAGATAGCGCTGCACTCTGCTAGAAGAAACGCCTCTGCCCGCGTCCCCAGGTCCCAGCACTGCTCCAGGGACTCCCGAGAGTTTCTGGCACTACAGCCAGCCAGGAGGCATGGGGGAGGCGAGGACTGGCACCCCTCAGCTCTGGGCACTGCACGGTCTGGTGTAGCCTCTGCCTCAGCTGCGGGTCTCCCCTTCCTGTTAATGCCAGCGGTCCCTCGGTGGCCTGGGGCTGGGAGGGACGTGGAAGGCTGCTGTGAGCCCTCTGCTCCCACAGGTCGTGGTAGCTGTAAGGGCTCCTCGTGAGCTGATTCCAGCACCTGAGTCACTGTGCTGCAGTCAGAGCCCAGCAGCTCCTGGCTCACCCCTTCGACATGCAGCCTGCGCTGCAGTGGGTAACCCTGACCTCACAACAAGTCTGATTAATAAGGTTGGTTAATAGCAACAACAACTACAACAGCGATGTTCGTTACGGAAATAACCGCTTATTTCCCTCCCTCGTGGGAATTACCACAGAGGCATCTGGGGTTTTCTGGGACCCACAGAGCGCTACAGCCAGGGCCAACCTCTGCAATCATTCCCTCTCTGCCCGATTGCCCCCAGAGTGCATTTACACCCAGAACGATGTCCCTACCCATCCCTTAGAACCAAGGGAATCTTTCCTGAGCGAGGAGGCAGTAAAGGCAGGGGTAAGCCTCGGGAGCTGGCGGAATGCCCAAGGACTTCCACGTCTGGAAGAATGAGCCAAATTCCCTCATGGAGCACTGCTGCCTAACAGCTCCACATGGGTGAGGGCAGTCACGGGCTCTTCCGCGCATCGCCCCAGACCACCGGCTCCGTGACCGAGTGGAACAAGTCAGAAACGTGTTCCTAGATTTCCCAGGCTACTGCTAGTTAAACAGAAGGCTCTGCACGTCGGGGGAGATGAAAGCCACCGTATCTATTGGGGTTGCATTCAAATGTGCTAGAACTGGTCTTTCAAGGTAATTAGAGTTGTTTACTGGGATTGAGTGTACTTGTCTCTACAAGGTGCCTTATGGAAATAGGGCTTAGCCACCAGCCCAGGGATCTGCACAGAGTTCAGTCCTCTCTATAGCAACCAGTCCCTATAAAGCAGGAAGCAGTGATGGATGGAGCGTATATTGAGTATTTTGACACGTAACTGGATTGCTAAAGCAGACTGGTTTGGTAGCCTTATTATGGGATGGTGAATACAGTGTTTGTTTATGCCTGTGCATTATTTTTGGAAGATTTTTTTCTCCTTGTGTATAACAAACAGAAAACAATTTGGCATCTCAAAGGCTCATGATGAGGAGAGTAAGTCAATTGTAGAACATGGCACAAGCCTTTGCTGGGAAGGGCTCTGTGCAGTGGTGGGTGCCAGCAGGAAAGGGAGGGTGGTTCCTAGCGAAGGGACTGGTATGGGGAAGCTGGGCTAAATTTTTCCCTCTTCCACAGATGTCTCCTACAGCAAGTGACTTTACCTATCACTGTCTCAGCCTCTGTTGAGAACGTGGATTATATGCTCATTTTCATCTATATTTCTCTATATAGTTCAGCTTGTACACTATTTTACTTTTTTTACAGTTGTGAAATTTTAGGGACATGCTGGTCAGCATCTCTGCCACGCACTACGGAAAAAGCTCTGGCCCTTACAGGCATCTAAGGATTCTCTCATATCCCAAATAATTGTAACAGAAGAGTTGGGAGGAAGAAAAATACAGAGGGGTGCTAAAACCTTCCCTCTGAGAAAGTCTAATGAATTCTATTTTGTTCTTTTCTTTTTTGCATAGGCCTGCTAATGTCAGGATTTCCTCACTGTCTGAGGCGTTTGGAGTTTACACATTCCCCTGCTACCTGTGTTTCAGCCCTCCTGAAACACAAAGGCTTATTTCTCCAGTCTAATCTCTTGTTCTCCTCGTAACAGGCAGACTGTGTCTGGCCGTTTGGGAAATAGTTCATAATTCCCTGCTTAAATAACTGGCTTTTGATAAAGGTCCAACCCAGTGCTCTGAGAGCTGTTTTGTTTTTATGGATGGAGCAGACGGAGCCCAATGATGTTGCCTGCATACTAAGAAACTTGGCCCAAAGCCCACACACACCAAAGGCAAAATAAATAAATAAACATATCAATCAATCTTGACGTCACCAGGAAAAGGGTCACTGCCATGTGGAACGAGACATCTGGACAGTGAAGTCACTGCTCTGGAAGGATGCCACTGAGCCGTTCGCATGCTCTGCAGCACAATGGGATAAAATGACAGTCAAAAAAGAGAAAAGGGAGGCGGATAAATTCTAACTGATGCGAAGTGAGCAGAGGTGTAAAGAAGGATCTTGATTCCTTCTGCAAACCTGGCCATGCACCGAACTTTCTTCTCATGGAAAACTCCCATGATTCCAACGCCAACCAGGCGCACGAATAAGACCAGCCTGTCCTCTCACATGACACTGTCCATTACATTTTCAGAACCAGCTTTGGAACAAGAACGAGCAACTAAAATTAAAAGGGGTGGAGGAGGGCCCTGGCCACAGCCCTGCGTATCCCGAAAGCAGGGACTAAGCAGATGTGCTTGCCCAGGTATTTGTGTTACCCACAGCGGGACACAACCACACACGTACAGAAAACAGACTGTTCAGGGCAGCCACAGCAACGCTGCAACCACCACTGCAGCCTCTCCTGGGAACGTTGCGTTCCAAGAAATTATTTTTAAATGCACTTAAAGGACAATGCAAACTGTTCTATTTAATGAACGAAAAGATTTTGAGAAGGATCAACAAGAAATGTCTGCAGGGAAGGAGAGACCCCTTG
>NW_010425886.1:0-518 GCF_000710305.1 Buceros rhinoceros silvestris | reverse complement strand
AACCAACTTGCTTCTGCAGGCTATTGTCTTTCTTTCCTTCTGTCCCCATCCAGGCTCAGCACCGAGCAGCAGGAGCCTGGTAGCTGTGGAAGCTCTGACCTTCCATTTATAGCACCAGGCCATCCTTAGGCCAGCCGGACACCTCGCCAGGATGCTCCTGGCACAATGGAATATCTGTACGCAGAACGTGGAGGCTCCTCTCCAGCCCTGGCCATTTCTGGAATGGCCTGATTTAAACGCAGCACAGCCAAGACGGAGTCTTTGTTGTCATAGCCCACATTCCTTCAAGACCGCTACAAAAATCCACCCTCCGAGAGACGGGAATGTAACTGCACGGAAAATGCCTGTATTTCTTAGCGCTGGCTCCTCGGACGGTTTAAATCAGCTCTGTCCAGCTGACCCCCACAGGGTGACGATGCCAGTTCACCCGGTAACGGCGGGGATCCGGCGCGGGCTGCTGGGCGCTACCCCCAGCGCTTTCTCGTCCGCAAAGCGTCCGGGCCGAGCGGGGGAACCAG
>NW_010425885.1:2587-2949 GCF_000710305.1 Buceros rhinoceros silvestris | reverse complement strand
TCTGGGGTGTAGAGACACCCTGGTCCTGGACAGCCTGACCCAGCATCACCCGACCCCCCGGACACGCTGTCCTGTTTGGGAGCTGAGCCAGCGCAGGGCAGCAAGGCCTCCATCGCTGCGGCGCGAGGGGAAGGGCGAGCAGGGCTGTAGCCTGGTCCTGTGACCTGGAGCTGGGAGTGAATTCCTCCAGCCTTGGCGGGTTCGTTCTGCCCCAGGATGGGGCTGGGTGCCTCGGGGGTTGAGGAAAGCGGGGCACCAGCTCGGCCTGTCCCTCTGTCTCTGCGGCGCTTGGTTTATCATCCCGGAAGACTCTCTGGCTCCATCTCAGAGCACTGCACTGCCCAGAGAGCACGGTGAAGTGA
>NW_010425885.1:2232-2435 GCF_000710305.1 Buceros rhinoceros silvestris | reverse complement strand
AGGGGTTGAGCACGGCAGCATGGCAGTGCTGAGCTGCCGTTGGCACCGTGGCCATGGGGGAGCTGGGCCAGGTGTTGTGGAGATGCAGCCCGTCTTGGGGAAGAGAAGAGGATGCCGGCAGCGAGGCCAGCCCATCCCTGGATCAGCCTCCACAGCCCGCTGGGTGCCGAGCCCTGAGGAGGCTGCGTAGGGCCGACTGGAGC
>NW_010425885.1:984-2038 GCF_000710305.1 Buceros rhinoceros silvestris | reverse complement strand
CTGAGAATTTTTGGAGGAGCACCACACCACGGCTGCCCTGCCACAAGACCTCCTTGCCCTGCCTGCACTTCTGGCACGAGGGAGGGCCTTCCCCAGTCACTGTGAGGACTTGGATCAGCAGGATGGGTGCACCCAGCAGCTGGCCATGGGCACTGGCTGGTGCCTGCAGTTTTCTGGTGCCTTTTTTGGGGTGGAGAGCAACAGCCAGGATCCCTCTGGGGCTCTGAGGAGTCTGGGGTTGGGGCCGGGTCACCGCTTGATCATGGGATGCTGTCCCAGACGATTCCCCCTCATGCTGGGGGCCCTGCCAGCCCCTAGGCCATCTACCCTTTCTCTGGGCAGGACGTGCCGTCCCTACCCTGTGTCAGGGCTGGTCCCTGACACCGCCTGCCCCTGCCTGCTCCAATGCAGCCCCTGGCCCAGGCTGCCCTAGATGCTCAGCAGGGCTTCTGCCACCACAAGTGCCTTTCCCCGGCTTTCTGCAGCCCTGCCTGTTCCACTGGCTCTGTCCCCCTCCAGCCCCCTCTCTGGTGCCTATGGATTCAACTTCCGAATAAAGCAGCTGGTGTTCACTGGGTGTCTGCGGCTTTGTGCCAGGGCTGAGACCTGCTGGGGACAGGCTCTGAACTGCGATCACACCTGGCTCTGTAGCGCTGCGCCCTGGGGCCTTCCAGCCTAGAGCCTGTGGTCAGACATCCTGGAGTGCTCTGGTGTCACCGCAGGCTTCCTGGTGCTGAGCCACCACTCCTGGTAGAGAGGCTTAAACCTCTCTCTGGCTTAAACCTCTGTTCTTGGGGACAGCGGCTGTCCCCTCCAGAGACAGGGAGCTCACATGTGTGCTGGGTGCAGGCACCTCCCACCACCCCGCAGTGCAGACGCCAAGTCGCCGGGTCTGTGTGGCCGGAGGGACGTGCTGGGGACAGGATGGAGCTGCATGCCTGTGGGCTTCGTCAGTCTGGACTGAAAGGGCCCTCTGTCCCGGGGCCCAGGCACTGCTGGCAGCTGTGCCTACGCTGCTGGGCCCCCGGAGAGCCGGGGCAGGCTGGGGGCAGCC
>NW_010425885.1:572-828 GCF_000710305.1 Buceros rhinoceros silvestris | reverse complement strand
CCCCGCAGGTGGGCTGTCCCCAAGCCCCCCGGCCCTCGCCCCGTGGGACACGTGCCCTGCTCATTGGAGACTGTGGGCAGGCGGCAGCAGCGTTAGAGCCCCGCACTGCCCTCATAGCCCAAGAGCTGGCATAGGGTTAAGAAGGCTGCATGGAGTATTATGGGATGGCATGCCTCCTCTTGCCATCGGTTGCAGCCCCAGTGTCCCCAGAGCATCTCTGGGAGCTGGGAGGCAGCAGCTTGCCCTGCTGCAAGCA
>NW_010425885.1:0-236 GCF_000710305.1 Buceros rhinoceros silvestris | reverse complement strand
ACCCGCAGTGCCCTGATGTGGCTAGGAGCAGGCCGTGCCGAGACCCAGACTGGGTCTGCGCCCTGGACCGTGATTAGACTCGTATCAGGCCCAGGCCCAGACTGGACCGAGCCCCGGGTGAGGGCCGGGCCGGGATCGGTGCCCAGCCCCGCACGGGGACACAGACTGAGACTACGACCCAGATCGGGGCCGTACGGGGCCCCGCTCAGCCCTGCGTCAGGGCCGAGACACGTACC